>NC_090738.1:135630953-135638453 GCF_036898095.1 Palaemon carinicauda | reverse complement strand
CATGCAATTCGTTCTGCTTGTATGATTGCGTGATACCTAATGAACTACATTGGTGATGGCAAAGATAGTGTTTAGGGTATGTTGTGTAATGCCTGGTGGATTGTATATATATATATATATATATATATATATATATATATATATATATATATATATATATATATATATATATATATATATATACATATATATATATGTGTGTATATATATATATATGATAATATATATACATATATATTTATATGTGTGTATATATATGATAATATATGTATATATATATATATATATATATATATATATATATATATATACATATATATACATATATATGTGTGTGTATATTTATATGTGTGTATATATATGTATATATATATGTGTGTGTATATATATATATATATATATATATATATATATATATCTTTATTTATATAAGTATGTATGTGTATGTGTGTGTTTATGTATGCATGCATGCGTGTGCGAACCCCGAATAAACACGAAGACGATTAGGTGCGTGTGTGTGTGTGTGTATGTGTATGAATGTTCACAATGTGAACAACATATCTTTGACTAAATCCAGCATATTTGATATATTTTCATTCGGTATTCAAGACTGTCATGTGGGTTACCACCTACAATTTGCCTCGTGAGGCCCACTGTAGGTGCCAAAGGCTTTTAACAGTTTGGTATTTTTCTACCTTCTGTTTGCATCATTTGACTGTCCAACTTCTCCAACAATATAATACATCCCAGGTTCGATTCCTGAATGAGTAGGAACGCTTAAGGCTTACTTCGTTAAAGCCTAATGTGTGTTTATTGATCCAAGCTCAGATTACGTACGTGGTAGTGGATTAACTGTGGCGGAGAATAGGGGAATATTGTCCCTAGAATGTGATAGAAGCAGTAAGACAGTTTCAAGGTTTAAAGGCTGCTCATGAATAGCAGAGGCAAGGGACAGTGACATTTCCCTAGCAAGCAGGACAATGCCCTAGAGACTGACCATATATCATATGATCAGCGACCAAGCCCCCTCTCCACCCAAATAAGGACCAGGGAGGGCAAGGTAATGGATGCTGGTGACTCAGAAATTAGAGCTATAGGCTCCCTCAAACCTCCACTCCTTAGCTCACAAGGATGGTGAGGTTGCAGCGACCAAAGGAACTAATGAGTTCTCAAACTCCCCCATCCTTAGCTCACAAGGATGGTGAGGCTGCAGCGACCAAAGGAACTAACGAGTTCTCAAACTCCTCATAATTAGCTCACAAAGATAGTGAGGTTGCAACGACCAAAGGAACTAACGAGTTCTCAAACTCCTCATAATTAGCTCACAAAGATAGTGAGGTTGCAGCGACCAAATGAACTAACGAGCTCTCAAACTCCCCATCCTTAGCTCACAAGGATGGTGAGGCTGCATCGACCAAAAGAACTAACGAGTTTGAGCGGGACTTGAACCCCCGTCTGGCAATCACCAGGTAGAGACGTTACCAATAAGACCACAACATATGAATAATCAATGAAATATCAATAAACTTTTTTTATTATTTAATTTAATAACAGACTTTATCTGAAGGCTTGTCAAAGCTCTATAGATCGATAGACCGTCGATAGATAGTTTATTCTCTCGTTAGTTTTGACGATATTCTAAAATAGACAGGAAATCGAAGTGTAAGGTGTTTTTAGAGAGTGAGGTTAGGGTACTGTCTTGTTCACTTGTGTACATATGCGTTCGTCTGTATATATGTGTACTTTGTATACAGACATATCTGTATTGACTCTCCTATATACCTGGGTGTACAAAAGTAGTTACTTAGACACACATGCAGGACTATGTTATGATATATATATATATATATATATATATATATATATATATATATATATATGTGTGTGTGTGCATATATGTATGTAAGTATATATATGTATGTATATATATATATATATGTGTGTGTGTGTGTGTGTGTGTGAAAATATAAATATATATACTGTACATATATGAATATGAAAGAGAGAGAGAGAGAGAGAGAGAGAGAGAGAGAGAGAGAGAGAGAGAGAGAGAGAGAGAGAGAGAGAGAGAGAGAGAGAGTATCGCATGCAAAAATACGTAGTTTTTTTATGAACGTCTCCAATGACCTATCTCTCTCTCTCTCTCTCTCTCTCTCTCTCTCTCTCTCTCTCTCTCTCTCTCTCTCTCTCTCTCTCTCTCTCTTTATTATAAATATATATATATATATATATAGAGAGAGAGAGAGAGAGAGAGAGAGAGAGAGAGAGAGAGAGAGAGAGAGAGAGAGAGAGAGAGAGAGAGATAGGTCACTGGAGACGTTCATCAAACAACTACGTATTCTTGCATGTGATACTCAGTTTAAGAAAACAAATTATCGTTTGCATAAACTGTTTTCTTAATTACTTCGGGGCAATGAAATATCTTCAGTTACATAGATTGGATATATTAATGTCTCTAAACTATAATGAATTAATATAAGGAAATTTTTAAATTTAAAAAAGGTCTTTTTAGTATTTATCATTATTTTCTCCTTATTATTCAATTGATTTTTTTGTAATTTCTTATTCAAAATCCAAACAAGAATTATAAGACTCAAAGAATCCTATACAGAATATCTTAATCTTAATCTAAGATATTCTAAAGATATTTAAGGATTGTGGTGGCTTATTGGAAACGTCCCTGTCTAGCGATCTGCTGGACTTGGATTCGAGTCCCGCTCAAGCTCTATTGTTTCTTGTAATGTCTGCAATCTCACCATCCTTGTCAGCTAAGTATGAGATGTTTGGGGGAGCCTATAGATCTAACTGCTGAGTCATCAGCAGCCATTGCCTGGCCCTCCCTGGTCCTAGGGTGGAAATGGGCTTGGGCGCTGATCATATGTATGTATGGTCAGTCTCTAGGCCATTGTCAGGTGAGTCATCAGCAGCCATTGCCTGGCCCTCCCTGGTCCTAGCTTGGGTGGAAATGGACTTAGCCGCTGATCATATGTAAGGTCAGTCTCTAGGACATTGTCCTGCTAGGGTATTATCCCCGTCCCTTGCCTCTGCCATTCATGAGTAACCTTTAAACCTTTTAAAAAGACTTTGTTCTTATTTCAATTAATAATATTTTGACCTTTTATTAAACCCACGAAGCCATGCGACCTTTTTAAAGACTTCGTTTTCTTATTCCCAATTCCAAATAAAGATTTTCTCACCTATGCATAAATAATTCTGAGGAACTTAAAGATCTCTTCAGAAAACAACGATTATTCCACAGAAATGGTCATTTGATATTCTCAGGATATTTTTAGATTATTCTACTTGCTTAATTGTTTGGAATATGATTGACATTTTCGAGATTCTGAGGAATTATATTGTTCTAAAAAGTATACGAATTTCAGTCTTCGAGGTTTCTTAAATTTTTCTTTTGTTTTCTTGAAGCATTGTTGATAAAATTTTCTTTTTAATCGTTAGCTTTTAGGTTTTGCGGTCCAAATCAATTGTGTATATATAGACAAACGTAAACACATACATATATATACAGTGTATATATATATGTGTGTATATATATACATATATATACAGTATATATATATATATATATATATATATATATAAATATATATATATTATATATATGTGTGTGTGTGTGTGTATATATATATATATATATATATATATATATATATATATTTATATATACATATAAATTATAAATGTATATATATATATATATATATATATATATATATATATATATATATATACTTTATATCATGTATATAATATATGCATATGTATATATGTTTGTGTATCTATGTGTGTTTGTGTGTGCATGCATAAAATTATAAAGCTATAATATAATAGACGAGATACTAAAGTTAATCTGTAACAAAATATGATGTAACGTGATATTTACCTTCAATTCAAGGATATATTAGTCAATATAAGAAGATTCCTGTATTTTCAGTTTCAAAAACTAACCATTTATAACATCACCATAATTATTTTCAACCTATAAGCTTGTTAACCCCGATTTATATAGTTTTTCTTTTATTAACTTCTTAGTATACACAGTATTAAACGGATATCAATGACCATTGGTATTGCAACACCAATTTCAAAATCTTTGACTGGTAGGGGCTTTGAAATGTGGAGTGTTTATCCCGTAGAGTTATTTCAACGCAGTGCTCTCACTACAAGGTTCAGCTCGTTACTGCTCATCCAATTGAACTTCGATAGAGACACTGTGTAATTGGACAGCCCACCTTCTCAACCCACACGCCCACCCCACCCTACCCTGTTCACGCCCTTATTTGTGACTGTTTATTTGTGTATTAAAAACACGTCTTCTGATTTGTATAATATTGATTTTATGTTAAACTTTTAGGGTAAAAACAGGCCATTGACTTGGGTGATTATTAAAATCTAGACTTTGACATTCATAAGAAATATGGAATTATCACAACGGCTAACTTTCAGGAAGAGAGAGAGAGAGAGAGAGAGAGAGAGAGAGAGAGAGAGAGAGAGAGAGAGAGAGAGAGAGAGAGAGAGAGAGAGTCCCAATAAACATAATTTCATTAAGAGAGGAACAAACTATTCTTCAGAGAGAGAGAGAGAGAGAGAGAGAGAGAGAGAGAGAGGGGTCACAATAAATATAATGTCATTAAGAGAGGAACAAACTATTCTTCAGAGAGAGAGAGAGAGAGAGAGAGAGAGAGAGAGAGAGAGAGAGAGAGAGAGAGAGAGAGAGAGAGAGAGAGAATACTTTTCAATTAAAAGAGTTGATATAATTAACTTGGGCGCAAACCTTCAGCCGTAATTTTCGACGGAACCGTAAACTGCAGCTAGGTCAGGTCAAGTCTTGGACAGGTGACCACCAAGGAATGATAGACACCATCGGCATAGCCGCTTCAACTAGAATGAGGTGTAGAGCTTGCAACTTCACTCCAAAAGTACGGAGCACTTTTTTAAAAGATTTTTTTTTATTTTTTATTATCACTATGAAATTCATCTCAGGGTGTTTTTAGTATATAATTATTTATTTTTTATTTATTAACTCATTTATTTATTAACTTATTTACTGATTTATTAATAAATTTTATTTCAAGGCTTGCGACTTCACTCCAAAAGTACGGAACATTTATTGAAAGATTTTTTTTATCACCATGAAATTCATTTCGGTGTTTTTAGTATATAATCATTTATACTTTTTCATTTATTAACTCATTTATTTATTGGTTTATTTACTGATTTATTAATAAATTTTATTTCAAGGCTTGCGACTTCACTTCAAAAGTTTGGAACACTTTTTTGAAAGATTTTTTTTTATCACCATGAAATTCATTTCGGTGTTTTTAGTATATAATTATTCATATTTTTCTATTTATCAACTCATTTATTGGTTTATTTACTGATTTATTAACAAATTTTATTTCCCGTGTGCAATCAGCTAAAAGCAGCCGGATAATTCAGACGAAGTATTTGGGATGATGAAAAGGTGAACTTTGAATAACGTATGATTTTGCTTCCGGGGTATTCGATGTGTGGAAAAGTTTTCTAATATACTATGGCTTTTATGGCTTTGTTTATACACACACATACACACACACACAAATATATATATATATATATATATATATATATATATATATATATATATATAAATATATATATATATATATATATATATATATAATGTATATATATGATAAATTTTGCACATTTAGACGTGTTTTTCATATTCAAATAAGCCATATATATTTTTGATACATTAATGTCTGGATTCTCTTAACGACCTCGGGATCAGAGCCCCAGGCGAAATCACACAAAGACAAGAGCTTGGCTCCGGCCGGGAATCGAACCCTGTGAAAATATACTTGTAATATTGAATGTGAAAATATAATTGGCATACTGTGTAAGAAAATTCTAGAGATGTGGAAATATACTTGGCATACTGTGTAAGAAAATTCTAGAGATGTGGAAATATATTTGCCATACTGTGTAAGAAAATTCTAGAAATGTGGAAATATACTTGGCATACTGTGTAAGAAAATTCTAGAGATGTGGAAATATACTTGGCATACTGTGTAAGAGAATTCTAGAGATGTGGAAATATACTTGGCATACTGTGTAAGAAAATTCTAGAGATGTGGAAATATACTTGGCATACTGTGTAAGAGAATTCTAGAGATGTGGAAATATACTTGGCATACTGTGTAAGAAAATTCTAGAAATGTGGAAATATACTTGGCATACTGTGTAAGAAAATTCTAGAAATGTGGAAATATATTTGCCATACTGTGTAAGAAAATTCTAGAAATGTGGAAATATACTTGGCATACTGTGTAAGAAAATTCTAGAGATGTGGAAATATACTTGGCATACTGTGTAAGAGAATTCTAGAGATGTGGAAATATACTTGGCATACTGTGTAAGAAAATTCTAGAGATGTGGAAATATACTTGGTATACTGTGTAAGAAAATTCTAGAAATGTGGAAATATACTTGGCATACTGTGTAAGAAAATTCTAGAGATGTGGAAATATATTTGCCATACTGTGTAAGAAAATTCTAGAAATGTGGAAATATACTTGGCATACTGTGTAAGAAAATTCCAGAGATGTGGAAATATACTTGGCATACTGTGTAAGAAAATTCTAGAGATATGGGAATATACTCGGCATACTGTGTAAGAGAATTCTAGAGATGTGGAAATATACTTGGCATACTGTTTAAGAAAATTCTAGAGATGTGGAAATAAACTTGGCATACTGTGTAAGAAAATTCTAGAGATGTGGATATATACTTGGCATACTGTTTAAGAAAATTCTAGAGATGTGGAAATAAACTTGGCATACTGTTTAAGAAAATTCTAGAGATGTGGAAATATACTTGGCATACTGTGTAAGAAAATTCTAGGGATGTGGAAATATACTTGGCATACTGTGTAAGAAAATTCCAGAGATGTGGAAATATACTTGGCATACTGTGTAAGAAAATTCTAGAGATGTGGAAATATACTATGCCTACTGTGTAAGAAAATTCCAGAGATGTGGAAATATACTTGCTATACTGTGTAAGAAAATTCAAGAGATGTGGAAATATACTTGGCATACTGTGTAAGAAAATCCTAGAGATGTGGAAATATACTTGGCATACTGTGTGAGAAAATTCTAGAGATGTGGAAATATACTTGGCATACTGTGTGAGAAAATTCTAGAGATGTGGAAATATACTTGGCATACTGTGTGAAAAAATTATAGAGATGTGGAAATATACCTGGCATACTGTGTAAGAAAATTCTAGAGATGTGGAAATATACTTGGCATACTGTGTAAGAAAATTCTAGAGATGTGGAAATATACTTGGCATACTGTGTAAGAAAATTCTAGAGATGTGGAAATATACTTGGCATACTGTGTAAGAAAATTCTAGAGATGTGGAAATATACTTGGCATACTGTGTAAGAAAATTCTAGATATGTGGAAATGTTTTACTCAATGAGATAAGATGGGA
>NC_090738.1:135600953-135623453 GCF_036898095.1 Palaemon carinicauda | reverse complement strand
CATATATATATGAAAATATATATATATATATATACATATATATATACATATATATATATATATATATATATATATATATATATATATATATATATATATATATATATATATATATATAATGTATATATATATATAATGTATATATATATATATATATATATACATATATATACATATATATATATGTATATATATATATATATACTTTATTACTAATACGTACAGAATTTTTAATGTATTATATATATATATATATATATATATATATATATATATATATATATATATATATATATATATATCAGGATGGGTGGCTCTAGCAAACAAATTAATGAAAACTTTCCCATTCATACTGTAACTACTGTTTCGTGGATGAAATCCCTGTGCAGAAATTTTCCCAACTATTAGCCATTTCATACCCTAGACAAAGAATTCGCTCTCAGCATTTGCAATGCCTTTGATTTGATTCGCCTCTAATGTCTCCATCTTAAACTCATTTGCTTCAGATATATTAAGGACCTCATATCCTGTACTTCTATCACACCAGCTATTGGACACTGTGTCCTCCTCCTTCCTAGCACATCTGATTCTCTCCACATGATCAAACCATTTCAAAACTCTGTGATATAACCGTTCTTTGCTAATCATTTTACAAGTTTAATATTTCCTGTATTTCTCACTTGTATATGGCAGATCTATATTAATGTTGTTACTGATCTTGAAATATGTTATATTAATTATTAATTACTTCTCATGTACTTTATTTACATCGTTATAGCCTTTCCTCACTGGGCTATTTTCCCTGTTGGAGCCCTCGGGCTTGTAGCATCCTTTCTTTTCCAAATAGGGTTGTAGCTTACCAATTAGTGGTGGTAAGGATAATAGTAATACTTGCTAATCTACAACCCTCATTAGAAAAGCAAGATGCTATAAACCCAAGGGCTCCAACAGGGAAAATAGCCAAGTGATGAATGGAAATAAGGAAATAAATAAACTACAAGAGAAGTAATTAACAATTAGAATAAAATATCTTTAAGACCAGTAACAACATTAAAGTAAATATTTCATATATAAATTAAAAACTTTAAAAAAACAAGAGGTGGAGAAATAAGATAGAATACTGTGCCCAAGTGTACCCTCAAGCAAGAGAACTCTACCCCAAGACAGTGGAAGACTATGGTACATAGGCTATGACACTACCCAAGACTAGAGAACAATGGTTTGATTTTGGAGTGTCCTTCTCCTCTTTATTGTATTTTTTTGCAATTTCTGTCTCTTCTGTTGTTTCCTAATCCAGCCTTGGTGCTGAATAGTCTCCCCGGTCCCTGTGGCTTAAATTCCATGAATCAAATCATTTATATACCTATATGCAATTCACTGACATTGTCCATCATGTCAACTTTCCTATTAAAAATCCATGTCACTTATTGTGTTACCTTCTTGTTTTGAGCAATTAGTTTGTTATTATTATTATTATTATTATTATTATTATTATTATTATTATTATTATTATTATCAAATGCTAAGCTACAAACCTAGTTGGAAAAGCAGGATGCTATAAGCCCAAGGGCCCCAACAGGGAAAATAGCCCAGTGAGGAATGGAAATAAGGAAAAATAAAATATTTTAAGAATAGTAACAACATTAAAATAAATATTTCCTACATAAACTATAATAGATTTAACAAAACAAGAAGAGAAAATAGATAGAAGTGTGCCTGAGTGTACCCTCAAGCAAGAGAAGTTGACTCATCAACTCCTTGTGAGCCACGTCTCTAGTGTCTGTGAGCTAAGGATGTGGGTTTTGGGGAAGCCTATAGGTCTATCTGCTGAGTCATCAGCAGCCATTGCTTGGTCCTACCTTGGGTGGAGAGGTCGCTTTGGTGCTGATCATATGATATATGGACAGTCGCTAGGGCTTTGTCCTGCTTGCTAGGGCAAGATCAGTGTCCCTTACCTCTGCCTTTCATGAGCAGCCTTTAAACCTTTAAACTAGGCCACCTTGATTTATCCGTAAACATTTATGAAGGATCATAAGTCATAAGCTGGGACAAAGTCCAGGTCACCATGTAGCCGTGGCCACTTTATAGGTGTCGCCCCTTCACTTCTGATGTTTATTTTTCATTAGTTTTGTACAAATCTGTAGAATATAGTCTTCCCCTCCTTTTTCCATTCTTCTCATAGTTTCCCTGCTCTTCTTTTCTATTTTGTTCTATTGTAATGCTTCACCCAGACAAGATGAAGATTAACTCCTAGAGGCCCTCCTGTTCTCAATGACTAGTCTGGTTTTCATTCAGTTTTCTACAATACTTTTTTTGTACTCTTGCCTCCTTTGCTTTCCTAGACTTATGGAGGTACCCAAAATGGCAAATAATGTATCATCAAATTACTGTATTAATAATTCAAAATTATATCTCAATACAATACCATACCACAAATTGATATTACAGTAAAATACGACAGAATATCTTATAGGATTCTTATCAAAAAGATATTTGCTTTTGGTCAAAATCAAGACAGTTTACAGTTCAATGTTTAAGTATTCATTCTTGTAGAGCTAAAAAGACTTGAACTGTAGAAGACTACATAAAGTTGAAACGTGAAAATAGAGTAGGCAACATGAAACCACTCGAAGAGGATAAAAGTATCTTTTATTGTTAAGGCAGTATCAAATAACCAATACATTCTTCTCTAATATCAAAGCTGAAAAAAAAAACTTTTTTCATTAAGCACACTGTAGTTATTAAAAGAGAAACCTTGTAAATTGAATTCAAATTCACCCCTATACTGTACACTGAATCAACAGGCAATTATAGGGACATTTACAAAGAGGAAAATATGACTCGCATTCAGTTAAATCCAAGATACCAAACCAAATTGTTGATGTCTCACAGGATGTAGATACAGGAGAGGGGGTTCCCAGCCCCCTCGTCCTGTCCCTTTTAGTCGCCTCTTACGACACGCAGGGATAACGTTGGCGCTATTCTAATTTTTATATGCCCCGCTGGAGGAACGTAGAGAGTAGAGGTCCCCTTTTTGTTTTGTTTCATTTGTTGATGTCGGCTACCCCCCAAAAATTGGGGGAAGTGCCTTGGTATATGTATGTATGTACCAAACCAAATCGTATCTTTGGGGTATTTCAACGCCAGACGAAATCTACATCTTAGCATCCCGCATACATCTGTATTTTACGCTTATACAAAGATGATTTTTTAAGCTGAACTACATTACTTCAACATACAACCCTATTAAACAAGATAGCTTCCTAATTCTTGATTCACAATGTAACTACCTACACTTCACACGTAACGTATTACTGAAGTGGCAACTTTCATTACTATATCATTAATCTAAAAAGAAACATCACAAAGTTCTTGAAGCACAATGTCATCTATCTACTTAGTAAGTTTAAGGCACTTAGGTGCATAAATTCTATGCACTCCACACATATGTGAATACACACGACTTGTGCATACGCACCAAAATTGTATACTGTATACTGTACACATAAATCCAGCCTTGAATCATCAATCACTATTAAACTCTAGACTTTCCAGTATCTTGTGAAATTTGAGTACCATACAATAAATATTACTTGTACATACAGTTTTTAAAAAAATTTAGTAAATCAAAAGTCAAAGTAAATTTAAAATTACAAAATACTGTTCAGAAACATAATTATCAAACTCTAGACCTTCCAGTATCTTGTGAAATTTGAGTAGCATACAATAAATATTACTTGTACATACAGTTGTAAAAAAATGTACTAAATCATAAGCCAAGATAAATTTAAAATTACAAAATACTGTTCAGAAACATAGAGTTATGAATGTCTGAACTTAGGAACGTTATGGCGTAATAGCTTCAACAATGATCATGTTTTGTATTGTACTCCACACAGTGTGATTACAATTACAAAAGTTCACTATTAGAATGTCCAACACAGTAATACTTCAGACTAAGCTGAACATATCAACATATTTGCCAATGTTTCATCATAACTTACGCAGTATATCTTTTATATTTGAATTGTACCTTATTGACGTAGTATAAACCCAAACGGCTAAACTATACCCCACATAAAAAGGAATGATAGTATGGCTTTCACTTAATGTGAATTACAACTCAGAGTACCTTTATTCATAGTGTCCAATGTGCCAGCAACAATAAAAACTGCTAGATATATAAAAAGATATATATCTCAAAGAATTTGAACTGTTAATTCCTTAGGAAAATGGAAATTTAAGTAAACGTGCTATGTTTATCACTACAAAACTATCTAAGAGTATAACATAAGTCTTCTTGACAACATATAAAAAGATTGCATAAAATAATAAGATGCCAAAGCTAATTAATATCCGCTTTCCATTTCTAACCAAGCAGCAATCACTAAACTTGAAGATAATGTCTTTCACGTGATGAGCAAAAGAACGGAATAAACAAAAATATTCCCTGAACTTAAGCATAATATCCATCTCACACTGGAGAGCCGAAAAACCAGATTTCCACATACAGTACCTATGAAGAAGAAACCATTCCAAGAGAAATTGGGAGGACTTCTTGGTTGGTCTTTGCCAAAACAATACATGAACAAGGGGTAAACTCATGGAGAAACATAGTCAATCAGTGCCTGAACATTGGACCACAAGGCACGCAAACTTTCGAGTCATGTAAGCGGCAAATCATTGCACTGGCTGGCAGCACAAGTGTGTTTATCAATCAAATTTATATTTTTCACATTTTTTTTTCAGGAAGATATTTTATGCCCTATTACCAGTAACCTTGAATGTAAGAATATTTTAATCTGGAATAGAATGTAAAACACCCATTTACATAAGTTGGAAAAATTAATTAATACATTAATAGTTGAATCAAACAATGGCTTCTAGATAGCAGTCAAATATGGTACAAGAACAAATGTAAAATATCTATTGAAAATTCTGTTTTGAAGGGAATAAGCACATTACATCTGTACTTTCCTGCATTACATTATTGTACATGTATTTATATGTTACAGTCACTCATTAAATTGCTCAAAAGCATATATAGACTGTCTTTTACGAAATCACAACACTTGTCAGTCATTTCTTTGTGTAAATCACCAAATGATCCAACCTGAATTTTTTGAGTTTCAACGTTAGAATTTTCAAGACTCAACGAAAAACTAAATTAAATTCAAATTTACCATACAAATAGGGAAAGACAGAACTATACAATTAATTAAGTATTGAAAATCAAATTCTCTTAGTGTTAAGATACAGTAACAAAGTTAAGAAATTAAAACACAAACAAAGTTATCGATAAAAGAACAGGAATCAAATATCAACACCTTGAATCTAAATAACACACAATGACCATGAAACTGTTTAGACTGACTGTAATAAACCGATTTAACTGTGGTGCAACAAACATGTAAGTTCAATGAATAAGGAACTCTAGAGTCAATTATATCATTTATATGTCATCAAAACACTTGTATTTTACTAAATCTATTGAAAATTTAACTCTGTCGTGGTGGTTGAAAAATCTGAACTTTCAGACGATCCCATTATCTACAATTTAGAGATAATAAACTCCTTTATTTTTGAGTTTACGCAATATCAAACATAATTCATACCTGTACGATAAACACTGGTAAAATATTAAAACTGATCGCAATACCTCACAGGTACGATCTACGTACCCCAACAGTATTCAACGCCGACAGAAAAATAAACCAGCATAAATGGTTAAGCTCAAAGAAAAAAAAAATAAAAACTTACTAACATCAGAAGTAAATAAATTTGTTCAATTGTTGACCTAAAATTCATCACAAAAAGCAAAACATCTCATTTTACGTTATCACAAATATCTTTGGTAGTTTTCAGTTATACTAAGCACTGATGTCCTTTATATCTTTTTTTTTCATTTTTATCCAAGAGAAAAAATTTATCCCTATATCTTTCATTTATCAAAATCATTTCTTGTACTATCTTAAGTACTTCACACCAAAAAATGTTTTTATTATATCAGAAATTCATCAAAAACATAATTGTACTGTCTCCTATACTGTTCAGGAATATCACAAAACATCATTAACATTAATTATTAATGAAAAATTACAGCATTTTAATTAGGAATATTTCATAAACTTTTATTTTCAAAGGAATTATCTTTCACAAACTGTTATTACCACCGAAACATAGGTCTGGAAAACCAAGAATATGTCATACGGTAATGAGGTTTTTCAGGATGTTAATGTCGTTCTCAGTTTTATAGACATTGTAACCTCCTAAGATTTATTACTTATATGAACTAGACTGTTTTTAATAATCGATATCATGCCTTGTAAGCACCTGCTCTTTTAATTTCTTGCTTTCTACTATGACTCAAAATACTGTATTCATTGATTTAAGCCACACAGCACATGACATGGGCTACTCACAGATAGTTAGGCAACCATTATACAGAACAAAATCTAACAAATTCTTACGATAGTACAGAGAAGGCCGTGGGAGTTAAAAGTACAGATTGGTGGGACGAGCCAACGCTCGGATGGTGGCTGCTAATTGTCCGAGAGTCCTTGCGGCAGTAATAATTCCGATTGGCTGTGTGATGTAAACATTAGCTACACTCGCTCGTGGCCCGCTATACCATTCCATAACGACGAGTAAATCATTTCACAAAAGACAATTTTCGACTATATTACGTGCTAGAAATAGGAATGAATGGCGAGCGATTGTGACGCAGTTCCGGTAGGCCCTGCTGCTGCCTCCGATGCCTTAGATGACCGCGGAGGTAGCAGCAGTAGGGGATTCAGCATTATGAAGCTTCATCTGTGGTGGATAATGTGGGAGGGTGGGCTGTGGCACCCTAGCAGTACCAGCTGAACTCGGTTGAGTCCCTTGTTAGGCTGGAGGAACGTAGAGAGTAGAGGTCCCCTTTTTTTGTTTTGTTTCATTTGTTGATGTCGGCTACCCCCCAAAATTGGAAGAAGTGCCTTGGTATATGTATGTATGTATTACCAATGTCAGGGATGAGTTTGTGGAGTATTTTCAGAAACTAGAATGGTTGGGGAATACAATGCTATATATAACTTAATACCAGCAAAGGTGGTGAATATGCTCTTCTGTAACTACTAGCCTCATGTGATGTTATAACTACTAATAACAATTGTGGCGCTATCATAATGTCCTGGAATTATGGAGGAAAATCAGATGCCGAAACCTGTAATACTTGTGACCTAAAAGCTAATTTTAAGTCTAGCAATGCTAAGAATAAAATAATTCCCTTGTAATACAGTATGATTTAATTACATTCAGAATATCCTAAGAGCTAAGGTTATTTAGGACAATAGTAAAATGACAAGACACTTGTAATACTATACAGTATTACCAGAATTACAATCAGTAACATATCTCTCATTTTAACTTAATTGGACCTATATGTTCAGTCTCCCTGAAAAACTGAATTACAAAAATGTAAGTCACACAGCTATGTGAAGCACCCAAGTTGATACATCCAGGTTTTTACAACCATACTATAACCACATTACTAATATTCTTACAACCTGGGCTATGCCATAACCTCTACTAGAGAGTTTGTTCTCTTGTATGAGGGTATAATTGAGTAATCTTTCCCACCCAAGGTCATTCATTTTTTTCATCTTGTTTCTCATCTTTCCATAATTATAATAATTCAAGTTTTGCTTGCACCTTTTTCTTTGCTCCATTCTAAATGAGCATTCTGTATTGTGAAAACTTGCTTAGCTAGTTCTACCTTACCAGCCTTTTCTACCATGAATAATACTGCACTTTATAACCCTTTTACCCCCAAAGGACGTACTGGTACGTTTCACAAAAGCCATCCTTTTAGCCCCATGGACGTACCGGTACATCCATGCAAAAAAAGGTATAAAAATTCAGGCATTTTCCAAGAGAATGAGACCAACCTGACCTCTCTATGACAAAAATTAAGGCTGTTAGAGCAATTTAAAAAAATTATACAGTACTGCAAAATGTGCTGGGAAAAAAATAACCCCCTGAGGGTTAAGGGTTGGAAATTTCCAAATAGCCTGGGGGTAAAAGGGTTAAGAAAAAAATATACCAGCACAAGAATCAAAGTACACTAAAAAACACCCTACGTCAACATTACCCTCTATGGTGATCGTAAACCACATGAATTATTCAAAATATACAAAGAAAAATATCCTCAAAATTTCACCTGACGATACTCATGTCTGAGAGACCTCATATTTGTACTGTATCTTACAGACATCACACTGCTCTGTAGTGATAAATTTAGCATTATAACAATCTACAATTAATTCTCCAAAGTTAGAATACCAAGTGGTAGCCTTCAACAACAAAAAATTATTTATAAACCACCAAATACATTTTTCACTTGCTTAAATCGAAGACATTAGTTGAACGGTAGCTTTTAAGGGATTCACTTTCTCTTGTAGTCGTCAGAAAGGGAACATCATTTTCAGCATGAAAAGCGAGTGTTGCAGTTGCTGGCCGGTCAAAAAATATAAAAACGGTCCTAAAGTCCATTGGAATAGGGCAGAAATACGTCTGTACCTCAACCTGTAAAAATAACAGAGAAAATTATATACTGTATTAACAGTATGCAATATAATTCCTTATTAAATCAAACTCGCAGAGAAGTTAATGGACAGCATACACTGTACTGTATCTTTCTAGTCATTCTTCTGAGGACCATCAGAGAGTTCTAAAGATTAATATATGAACACCTCAGGGAAGAAACCAGTCTTAAGTAAAATGAAAACATTACTATACAGTAATTAAAATAGTCAGGAAGGCTTTAATAACATTGACAAGCTAATCATAAAATTTCCCTTAGTACCTATACCGATCTGGAACTCTTCATTAAAATATATCTTTCCCATTATGGTATTAATTGTGCAACAAGTTCTCTTCACTCTTCTGTCCAGTAAATATTTTGCCTACACTGCCCAGGTCTTTAACTCCATCCAATATCCTTTTTCCATCATCACTTAGTCCTTCCTCAAGATCTTTAACCTGCTACAGTACTTACGTATCTACAGAAGTTCTGATCACCTGTTCCCTCATCCTAACAATCTCAATATTCCAGATGGTTATTCATTACAAAATCGTTGGGCACCACATCATTTCACCATGACTTCATTCATATAACAATTTCCCCGCCACTATTATCATGAATCTTAGCCTTCTACAATCAAATCTTTTCAAATTTTATTCCATTTTCTTTATTAGTGCCCGTGTTTGTAGCGAAAAGCCCTGATATATGAATCATAAGTCTTTGCTCTCTTTAATGGGATTATTTCTGTTTACTATTTGTGCTAGAAATAGGAATAAATGGCAAGCGATTGTGACGCAGTTCCGGTAGGCTCTGCTGTTTCCTCCGGTGCCTTGGAAGACCGCGGAGGCAGCAGCAGTAGGGGATTCAGCATTATGAAGCTTCATCTGTGGTGGATAATGTGGGAGGGTGGGCTGTGGCACCCCTAGCAGTACCAGCCGAACTTGGTTGAGTCCCTTGTCAGGCTGGGAGGAACGTAGAGAGGAGAGGTCCCCTTTTCTGTTTCATTTGTTTGATGTCGGCGACCCCCCAAAATTGGGGGAAGTGCCTTGGTATATGTATGTATGCATTTGTCTAGATATCTCTTTCAATTTCATTCAGTAACAACATTAAACTATATCTATCATACATAAACTATGAAGAGAGACTTATGACAACCTGTTAAATAAAAAACATTAGTTGCAAGTTTGAACTTCTTTAGTTCTAGACATTCAACTATCAGTTATTATGACTAAAAGACACAAACCTTAAATACTGTACTGTACTCACTTGAAAGTCAGGCGAGTCCCCTTCGTACCCCCTTCCTCCATCATGACAGTGAAGCGTGGCTTGATGAGAGAATCTGTCTCTAATACCATCAGTGTATTTGGCTGGTATTTTGTGACTTTGAATAGCATCATATATTCACCTGTGAATAAGATTATCTGATGTAACATTATGAATAAAAGCATATATTTTACATCTAATCGCATGCATAGGGTGCAAATAAGCTTAGTTTATACAGTACTGTACAGTACTCATTATTTTACATTATCAATACAGCAATCCCCTTTTTTATATAATACTATATTGTATTTAAAAAAATTACAGCTTAATACAATATTACGTCACAACAATTTACATTCGAGTTTAGATCATATGATACACTAAGTCCACTTTTAAACATACACGCTAACATAAAATTATATGGTTAAAAATTGTGTAAAAAAATTACTAAATGCTATTTTAAGATTGGCTAACACCTACAAGCACTTTATGAATTATATCTAAAACTGAAAATTAATAAAATTCAAGAAATGGTGACAAATACTGTACAGTGGAATAAGTAGCCACAAGGTAGGGCTACAAATTTACATATTTACAAAATGAGAATAAAAATTTACCTAAAAACGGAACATTGTAAAGCGCTTGAAATTTTTTTCCGATGCTAAAAGGTCTGCTGTCCGCTGCCTTGAAAAGGGACACCCATCGAAACCACTGAAAGAGTAAACGGGGTTAGTTATTTACAATTCCACATGATCATATCTAACAAGCAGGCCTCAAAACATAAACTTGATTGTCGAGACAAAAAAAAAATTAGATACAGAAGATCCTCAACTTGCAAACATTTGGAGATACTAATACAAATGTAATTGAAATGGGGGATTTTGAGGAGGGAGAAGTCTAATTGGAAAGGAACCTCTGGTAGTGGTATCACTCGCCCCAGTTTTAATACCGACACCCTATAAGGGTGAGCGAGCTGGGTATATTCCTGGCATTCCATGCAACTTTTTTCTCTGGTATATTTAGCAGTATCTATACCTTAGAAATGGTGCTATAAGGAGCATTTCACTGGGCGACACAGATTCCTCGCCCAGAAATAGATTTTTCCTTCATCAAAATCCCTTTTATGGGCTTGAGCCATGTCGTCCTGATGGAAGTTCCTTTAGGCAGCTTCCTACTGTATAATATTTCTGTGAGTGATATTACCAGAGAATTACCGTCAGGTATCACAGGGTTCTAACCCCCGGAAGGACTATCCTAAGAGATCGTGTATAATCAGGGACGTATCTGTAGATAAGCATAGATATCTGCACCCCAAACAGACTTAACCCAGTCTAGGAATCTAAGGAGGAGGATAGGTGAGGAGCCATTACATATCCTCTCCCTTCATAGTACTACATATTATATAATTCAATGAAGTAAGCGAGACGACATCTGCAATATGAAACTAACCTATTTGTTTGACTTTTGCTGATGAAAATCATAGGCAAGTTAGGCGAAGCCCACCCTAGGCCACAATTTAACAAAACTCGGCTTAAAAACATCTTCATGGAACCTGTTTAGTTTATAATTTGAGGACTTTCTGTACTTTACAAGCAGATTATCATTATTACAAGGCATTATCATCATTTAAACCTTACACATAACCATATAACACAAATAAAATGAGGTCACTAACTTTACTACACTAACTCCCATAGACCAAAATGCTCTAATCATATATGAAGAGAGAATAGCAAGACCAAGGAATTAGCTGGATGCAATTTATCAAATGCTGATTTAAATAACGAACGAATGAAATATTTTTGAAAAAACTATGGCATAGAATTAAGTGAACCTTGGAGTATAATTACAGCAGTATAATACAGTTACCCCACATAGTACTTGGGTCACATACAAATACAGTACCCAAAAAAATCCATAAACTTATTTCCCCTGAAAAAAAAAAAAGTCTTCAAAAGTCAACTAGTCAAATCCAGTGTTTTCTAAATGAAAGTACAGTACAATAATTTTGAGGTTAACTTCATAATACTAAGGTTAATGATACAGTATACTGGTACTGCAGTTACAATGCATAGATAATGGTTAGGAGACGTTAATCTTTTAAAAAATTGAATTCCACTGATCTTACTTTTTCAACCGAGTCAGGATTGCCAATAAACCTCTCGAGCTGTTCCCTCGAAGCATAGATATGAGCACTTTCGGAAGCTTCCCATACACCTGGGTCTGTGTCGATCTGATAGAGCACTGCAACCAGGCCGAAAAGCAGCGTAAAAACAAACTGACTCTGAAAAGAAAATTAAGAATAAGAATAAACCTAATCGTTGACTATGAAAAGATATTAAGTTTAGAAGCTTTATCAAAGTATACATCAGAGTACCAACATAATTTTAGTTCATTTTTAATGAATTTGTTAAAATCATTTCCATAACAATCAAAACATTTTCATAGCATTCAAGAAATATTAAAGGTTTTAAAGGTCACTCATGAATGGCCGAGGAAAGGGACAATGACAATGACCTAGAAACTAACAATATATACAGTATATATAATTAGTGCCCAAGCCCCATCTTTAACCAAACTAGGCCCAGGGAGGGCCAGGCAGGGGCTGCTGATGACACAGCTGATAGACCTATAGGCTTTCCCAAACCCTCTATCCTTACCTCACAAGGATGGTGAGGTTTCAGATACTACAAGACACTACAGTATTGAGTTTGAGCGGGACTCGATCTCCCGTCCAGCAGAACGCCAGACAGGGACATTTTCAATAAGCAACCACAACTTGTAATCCAAGACAGAATTGTCATCATTGAAATTACTTGAATATCATAATGAACTATTTTCAATCCAACATTGAAGTGATCCTTGTGAACTTTGGGTGACTGAATGTTTTTGTAAATGTTTAAGAGAACTCTAAGCAATTGTAAAATGCTTCACAATTCATTTACGGTTTATATTATATACCTTTATTTAAATTTTTAAAGGCCGCTCATGAATGGCTGAGGAAAGGGATAACGGTATTTGAACAGATCATGAGATTATTCTCAAGCTTTTGAAATCTTGAGGACACCTTAAAAGTGTCTCCCAAGAAGAAGAATGATGGAATTGTTGATAGTTTTGCATAAATTTGACATAGATTGTGCCAAGTTTCAAACTTCTTCATTTCATTTTTTATTTACCAATTTAATTCATTTATTAAATTATTACATTTATGTATTATCTTATACTCAATGTTGTATAGAGTAAATAAATTTGTATCTAAAGCAAAATAAATTTATAGTGACCGACTGTGTTTGCGAGTTACGATCGCTTGTACTTCAACATAATACAATTTTCTACACGAAAAATATACTTTCTTAAGATGAATTTCAGTTACAAATGTTCATGGAAGAACAATACCCAATCATAAACACAAGACGAATTTAAATTTCAGCTGTATCTACGAGATGTCAGTGGTTCAGGGGTAGCCCCAAAATTCCCTCGCTTTCCATCTGGGGGCGAGAAGGAGGGGTGTGGTGAACTTAAATATCGGTCGATGATTATGGAAAATACTGAAGGGAGGGAAGGGGAGAGGTTCCAGAGAGGCTGACCTCTGTCAGGTTACATTATCTTAGGTTAGGTAATGGTAGGTAGTATCGATCTATTCAGAGTACAGGGAGTACAGGCCGTTACATCACCTTTAAATACTCGTATCAGTTTAAGGTAACATCGACAGCTGTTGCTATTTATTTAGATGAGAGAACATTTAAGAACATTTCAAATTTTCAATCTATAATACAGAATTATTTATGTTCCTACATACTGTACAGTATTATAGTTAAACCACAATTGCTACAAACATGAAGCTCATTTGAGATGTTGCCACTTTTCAATTATTTCATTCATAAATATAGACCTAAATTGGGATATTTTGTAAATGTGGCACACACTTACCACATTTCATGACTACTGAGACTGACAGAGTCCGGTATGGGAACGTGTCTGAGACACGTACAAAACATCACAGCTTTGATCAATGTTCACGAATCAAATCAGGGAAAAGTGGCAATGCCTCAAACATAATACATGTTTATAGTCCTTTCGGTTTGACTATTATTATTATTATTACCAGCTAAGCTACAATCCTAGTTGGAAAAGCAGGATGCTATAAGCCCAAGGGCTCCAACAAGGAAAAATAACCCAATGAGGAAAGGAAATAGGTAAACGATATAGGAAGTAATGAACAACCAAAATAAAACATCTCAAAACAGCATATAGATATATAGTTTGATATTTCTTATAGGTTACGGATAAGGCGACCACATGGGGCATTAACGGCACAGTTGCACACTACCAAGAGGAACATCTACCTTGAGCTGTATGACCCTAACCTAATATATCCTTAAGTGTGGGCCAATACATTAATTGTGAGGCTGGTACTGTACTGCACTGGAAACAGGCAATTTTGCGGACCCTTGCGAATAATCTAATCAATGCCATCCTTAACTTTCCCCTCAAATTAGGAAGAAACTCTGAATTACGATGTCTATGTACAAATGCATTCTACGGGAAGGTCAGACTAGAAGCTTCCAAAGTCCTTTAGTATTAAGGTAGAAATCACTGGATTCTTGAAATGGTCATGTGCTCCACGTCACATTTACCAATAAATTTTGGGCTACACGTAAAAAGTGGGTTATATCTTTACCCGTGCACCGCTCGAAGTTGCTTCACCATTCAGTACGAACATTGCGTCTTAGGTTTGTTAATATAATTGCTCCCAGAGAGTAAGGAAACAGGGTCTAATATAGGAGTGTGCAATTTCTATATCTACCCCTGCCAACGCACAGGTAAATATTTAACAAAGCTACCAAAAGGCTTGAAATAAATTAATCTAAAATAAATTTCTTCAATATCCTAAATTACTTGAGTATACCATACACAACTACTCACCCTTGAAACCATCCTGCTTCAATTTATCAAGAATACACCCAGCGGTCAGATTACAGGTCTTGTTATTATGCCTCGTTCCACATAGGCATTGAAGGCGGTAAAATTCAAAGACACATTTACGATTTGATTAGACTTGCCAATCCCAAAACGACTCAATTTATTAAACTAAACTATATTGAACTAGTATGATTTAGGATACTCTTTTAATTTCATTACTAGCAAATTAATTTATATAGCAGAGCTTAGGTCTCGTGCATATTAATCCATTAGACGTACAGTAAATATAGACAAATTAGCTCAAATGAGCTACCAAGGCTAGGTTAGGCTATCGTGCAAAACTATTCTAACCAATAAACTAATAACAAAACTTAAAACTAGGTTCTTCTAACCTTAAAACTAAAATTAATATGAAATTAATATAAAATTAATAAGAAATTCTGCCTACCGTACCGGCAGCTAGCCCATTCATTGGTGAGATATGGCTATTCCATAAATCAAGTTAAAATAAATCTAACCTTTTTATAACATGTCCTAAAGCTAATAAATTAGCACAAGTAAATGGAAAAGCTCACACAAAAAGGCCTATTATAAAAAAATGAATAATCTAAGCCTATTCACTACTACACGTCAGCTGTTGTAGAGGACGCTTTTGTAAACAAAGCAGATTACGGAAAAAAATCTCGATGGCGTAATTTGATTAAAAATTTGGGCGCTTTTTAATATAATTTTATAGTTTAGCGTTGATAATTCTGTGTAATTAACCATTAGTGATTAGTAAATAAGTTATATTATAGTGTGAAATATCCCTTTTTATGGAAAAAATGTCTTAATAAACATTATGTTAATAAACAATGTGTTGTCATGGAACAGACATGTGACAGATAGAGAAGTTATGGCGAATAATTCAAATATTTTCATGATCTCAGTCATCTTAATTTGTTATTATATAGAGTTATTTCATCAATTATTCATTAAAATTATGAATCTTGGAGTTATTTATACATTTGTCTGGCAGTAATACATATAGCCTACATAGGAATGCTGGATAGATTTCTTATTTGTGAATTTAAACAGATAAAACTTGATTAATACGTTTGTATATAAATATCAGTCGATGTTTCTTTTCTAATTAGTAGGAATGAATTGTCCTACACACACCCACACACACACACACACACATATATATATATATATATATATATATATATATATATATATATATATATATATATATATATATATATATATATATAAAACATTGCTACTGATCTTGATATATCCTATATTCGTTTATTATTTTCTCATTTATAGTTTATTCTTTCCTGGGCTGCTTTCCCTGTTAGAGCCCTTGGGCTTGTAGCATTCTGTTTTTATTTACTTTTTTTAACAACTAGGGTTGTAGCTTGACTGGTAATATACTATATATATATATATATATATATATATATATATATATATATATATATATATATATATATATATATATATATATATAAATGTGTGTGTGTGTGTGTATGTATGTATGTATGTATGTGTAAAACATATATTTTGGTTCCAAAGTGTTCATCTCAATTCTTCGCTCATTCCCCTCATCATTTTCCATTGCTTAAATCATTTCCTTAAAAAGCTAAATTCTCTGAATGATATATTGGGAATCTATATACCTGTTTTGAAGGAGATTTCCATTGAGGGTTCTTTTGTGAGTTATTACCATAGCTAAATTTTAGTGCTTATTATAGGTGTTCACCATAGTGACTTAGTCCTTCTTCCAGGTTTTATGTGCCTACGACATTTATTTTTTTTCTGCGTAAGGCATAAAAAGAGCAATTGATAGACGATATATTTTAAGAGCTCGTTTATCTGTGTTATGATAAGCAATCTACATGTTTGGATCATTGAGTCTTCGAAAGAACAAGAATAAAAAAAAATGGTCTCATCTTACAAATGAAACTCAAAATCTTCTCCTTTTCGCTTGTAATGTTGCCAGGAAAAAATGGCAGGATAATTTAAACCCGTTTTAGAATAAAAAAAAATGGAATTCATATTAGCATCAGAATGAATGACATGTGATGAAATGTAGACTATGGTAAAAAAAAATACAATTACTGTATTCCAAGTTTTATTGTATCCAATGTGTATTATAATCATAATGATTCCTGAAAATTTAATAGTTATCTGTTAGAGTTAAACAATCAAAGGTCAAAATTATATTTTACGCAATTCATCTGTTTCTTTAAATTTTGACTTCTGGAAAAGATATCAAAAACTTCTCTGCAGAGAAAGTTGCATACATAGATCTCTAGCCAATGATCTCAAGAGCCTTCTTGAACCCATTCCACACCTCTTCAATGCTTGGTTTAATTGCCTCGCTTTCCAAGAGGAACCCTCTGGATCCCTTATCCTGGAGCTCCAAGGTGTAGACGTATTTAACCCCCATCTTCCCCAAAGCCCAGTCGTCGGTGGCGCCAGAAGCGTAGTAGAGGCCCCCGGCAGAATTCACCACTTCGTACTCATGTCCAGCGATCTCCTGTGCCCCGTCGGCGAAAGCCCGCCCAACCTCTATGAGTTCGTTTTTATTCGGAGCATCTTCGGTGGAGGTCCATCCCCAGGGATAAAGCAAGTCTTGCCCATAACTGTGCAGGGAGAAGAGCATCAGCAGTGTGTCTTTTTGCTCCAGCATCGCGTCACTCAGCGCCTTCGTCTCCGGCTCGGAGAATGGGAAAGGTCCCATGTAAACCTCGCTGCAATGATAGGAAGATGCTCCAACCCCAAACTTGAAGTCCCAGTTACGGTTGAGGTCAACGCCATAGCAGCTGCTCCTTTCGTTTTGGTTGACCCTGCGGTTCTTCCTCCACATGCGGTCTCCCATGAAAGTGTACTCGTAGCCGTCGGGGTTGGCCATCGGAGCGACGAAGAAGTCAAACCTCTCTCTGACGTTTTCATCGCTCAGTAACTTGTGGATTAAACCGAAGGCAACTGCAGGTGATATCCTTTCCCGAGCATGTATACCTGGAATAGATGCCATATACTCTATTATCATATCACTGCAATGTTATTTTATATATACACATATACATACACACATATATATGGATATGTATGTGTATATATATATGCATGTATTTATATTTTTCAACATACCTCTAGAACATACGATGAAGAATACTGGAACTTTTAAATTGTATAGTATTCCTTAAAGCATATCTTAAAATCACCCTTTGTAAATTGCATTAATGTATTCTAAAAGTCAAACTTAATAGAAATGTCCATTTCCTTTTCATTGTGCACCATTTCTTGCTATGGGGCAATTTTATTTTTAGATAAATTAAGAACAAATCTCTCAGTAGATCAGATTTTAATGGTAAAATGAAATCAAAATTTTGTTCTAGCCTTGTGATTTGTTTCTATCCATGTTCACGAGAACTTATATAATGATACAAGTTCTTATTCATATACAGTTACCCATCTAATTAGTGACCAAACCTGATATTGCTGGTAACCAGTCTAATTACTGACCAAACCCATCAATCGATTCCCATTCAGTAGTGTATTTCATCCAATTTCTTCCCCTCCACTCCAAGGCTTTTGAAATCTTTGACTCTTGTTTTCCTAAACTCGTATCATTTAAGGGATTAAATGTCTAACAATTTCTATATCTAATTTTCAGGCTTTGGGTAGTCACCTGTATTAGTTTGCCTATCCCGATTGGCTTTAATTTCGTTTCGGGACAAACCCTTCCAGACTTTGCTAAAATGCGGCCCAGAGGGACAAACCCTTCCAGACTTTGCTAAAATGCGGCCCGGAGGGACAAACCCTTCCAGACTTCGCTAAAATGCTGCCTGGAGAGACAAACCCTTCCAGACTTCGCTAAAATGCGGCCCGGAGCTTTGACCTGTCAGGCCATTCAAAGCCCAGGCGCAACTGGGGAAAGAATCATGCAATAGACACCAAGATAAAAGAAAGAAAGTAGAAACGAAGGTGTAGTAGGAGTGAAAAAAAAGCGAGTGCAGATATGGGCCAAAGCCTTGTTGGAGCAGTTTAGAGTAATAGAATTGAATAAATAATCTCACCTCCTTCAATCCAGATTGATCGAGCTTTGGGGTTTTCAGACTTGATGTGAAGGACCCAGATATCTCTGTTTTCGTGGGACTTGCCTACGGAAGACAGCGTGACGTTCGGGTAATATGTTTCATTTACCTGCTTTAGGTACCATTCCATCTGCAAAATTCAGGTTACATAATACATGCCTAGGTAATAAGAAGGAATAATATAGTGAATAATATAAACAATCTTATCGTTATCTCTGATACCCAAGCTTTCTCTTAAATTGAGAAATGCATTCACCAAAACATTTTCAGTATTTTATTGGGAAATGGTACTTTTATCCTACAATAATAATAATAATAATAATAATAATAATAATAATAATAATAATAATAATAATACTCTACACTTAGTGTTGTACCTCATTAAATCTCATGTAAACATCACTCAAAGGCTCTGGGCAGTCGCTCTCAGTGCAAATTTGCTGATTTTCCGAAACGTCTCGTCTTCTTCTCTCGCTGTTTTCAATACCCTGAAATGATGGATTCAATGTATATATACATATATACATATATATATATATATATATATATATATATATATATATATATATATATATATGTATATATGCATATATATATATATATGTATATAAGGGTGGCTTCAGATAAAAATAAAACCAAAATCATTTTCTTAAACAACAGTTAATACTGATCAATGAATGGACCCATACAGAGAAATATTCTACATCCCCTGATTCCTATTTTCACACCAAATCTCACCAGCAGGCTGTTGAAAACTCTTAACCACAGTTTTCACTGAACCACTTAAACCTGTATTTTATATACACACTCCTGTAGCACGTCTCAGGCAAGCTCTTCTGAGTTGTCTGGTATAGGGACAGTTTCCAATCTGTTATAACCTCTGACCTGGTCTGGAAAGAATGCTTCCGGATACCCGTCCCACCGACAGAAATTTCAATCTTACCTCGATGTGAGCGGCCAAGTCGTCCACGAGAATTTTGTACGAGATTCCGTCCTTCTGCAACAGCGCGCTCACTCTGTCCAAGTGCTGAGGAGCCACGCGAACCCGCTGGAGCTTTCGGGAGTGGTCCAAGATATCCAGGAGGCCTTGGGTCATCAGTTGGCCTGGGAGGGCACTTTCTTTCCCGCTCAGCTTCCATATCTAATGTAAAGGGAAAGCTGTTGAATAGCATCAATGCAGATTGTGGAGTTGAGAGTTAAATGCTTTGGATATAGATAGATAGATATATATATAGATAGATAGATAGATAGATGTATTATCTGTGTTCCCCCAAAACACTTGGCTGCCAATAGCTAGTTGCAAGCTGATCAAACTTAGCAACATTTCACCAGAAATTTATCGTAGTGCATTTGATATTGGAAGATCAAAGGCAAGCAAAGAATAAAAAAAGTGAAACAACAGGAATAGATGATAATACAGAGCAAATATTGAGAATAAGAGAATATATTGTTCATGATAATGGTGAAAATGCAAACCTGAAAAAAAAATCAGAAAATCCTAATTGACTTATTGATAACAATAATCAAGAATGCAAGAATGAAAATACGAAAATGTATGAGAATGAAGTTTTGAAAAAGGAGAGAAAAGTGATCATTGGTTACCCGATGTCCAGAATGTGAGAATGAAGTTGAAGAAATAAAAGAAAATGGATTTTATACTCTGTCAATAATTACCTGATGTCCAACAAGGTTCTGATAGGAGCCCAAAGCCAAGCGACAACACAGAAACAGAGTCCATAGAATTAACGCCATCATCTGAAAAAATAATGGAATTATTGTACGGTAGAAAGCAAAAGTGATGCTACATAGTGCCATTAGAAATGTGCAGATAAGAGTTGCTATAGTCCATTTCTTTTAGCGATGCAGATTTGCACCGACTCGCAGCGGTGCCCTTTTAGCTCGGAAAAGTTTCCTGATTGCTGATTGGTTAGAATGAGCTCGTCCAACCAATCAGCGATCAGGAAACTTTTCCGAGCTAAAAGGGCACCACTGCGAGTCGGTGCAAATCTGCATCGCTAAAAGAAATGGACTATAGTTAGTGACTTTCGAACGAAAATCACTGAAATCGTGTAGCATGACTTTTGCTCTGTGCCGTACATATCTCTCCATGAAATAAATTATTATTATTATAAATTGCTAAGCTACAACCCTAGTTGGAAAAGCACAATGCTATAAGCCCAGGGGCTCCAACAGGGAAAATAGCCCAGTGAGGAAAGGAAACAAGGAAAAATTAAAATTTCAAGAAGAGTAACAACATTAAAATAAATATCTCCTTTATAAACTATAAACACTTTAACAAAACAGGAGGAAGAGAAATAAGATAATAGTGTGCCCGAGTGTACCCTCAAGCAAGAGAATTCTAACCAAATGCAGTGGAAGACCATGGTACAGAAGCTATGGCACTACCCAAGACTAGAGAACAATGGTTTGAATTTGGAGTGTCCTCCTAGAAGAGCTGCTTACCATAGCTAAAGATTCTCATCTACCCTTACCAAGAGGAAAGTGGCCACTGAACAATTACAGTGCAGAAACCTTGAGTGAAGAAGAATTGTTTGGTAATCTTAGTGTTATCAGGTGTATGAGTACAGAAGAGAATATGTAAAGAATATGCCAGACTATTTGGTGCGTGTGTGTGTAGGCAAAAGGGAAAATGAACCGTAACTAGAGAGAAGGATCCAATTTAGTACTGTCTGGCCAGTCAAAAGACCCCATAACTCTCTAGTGGTAGTATCTCAACGGGTGGCTGTTTGAAATAAGCATGTTATGTCGTATTTCGTTAGAATGTATATGGAATTAATACATTAATATAATACACTTTAACATATGATTCCTTTATGCTGTCTGTTGTAAGCGCCATATCACTAATCCGACCTTGAGTTGGCCCAGACCTATATTAAGCACGTATTATCTGGATTACCAATGACATAGATAATTTGAGTTGGTATTTTTCACGTAACTTTATCAAAATCAGTTGTAATAATAGTGGATTTATAACGATGAATTACTATATTATCAATTAGTGAAAATGAAATTAAATATTGTATTATGACAGCTGTGATCTTTATTGAAGACGTAATCAGGTGATGTGGAACTGTGAGTTACTGATTTGACAATTGACTGTGACTTATCTTTTATCTTCCCCAACAAGAGAACATACATACATACATGTATGTATGTATGTATGTATACACACACACACACACATATATATATATATATATATATATATATATATATATATATATATATATATATATATATTACCATCTAAGCTACAACCTTAGTTGGAAAAGCAGGATACTATAAGCCCAAGGGCTCCAACAGGGAAAAATAACCAAGGGACGAAAGGAAATAAGGAAATAAATAAACTACTGTATATCAGAAGTAATGAACAATTAAAATATATTTTAAGAACATTAAAAGAGATATTTCATATATAAACTATAAAAAGACACTTATGTCAGCCTGCTCAACATAACATTTTCAGCAAGTTTGAACTTTTGAAGTTCTACCGATTCAACCACCCGATTAGGAAGATCATTCCATAACTTAGTCACAGCTGGAATAAAACTTCTAGAATACTGTGTAGTATAAAGCCTCGTGGTAGAGAAGGTCTGATTATCAGAATTAACTGCATGTCTAGTATTATTAACAGGATGG
>NC_090738.1:135543453-135595953 GCF_036898095.1 Palaemon carinicauda | reverse complement strand
GAGATCGTTTCGTAGATTGACCCTTAAATGTAATCTTAAAGTAGATGATTTAGGCTTTTAATTGCCTTTAATTTTATGGTAGATTACCTTTAGTGTAATTTAGGAGGCCTATTTATTATTTATTTAATTGTGTAATTGGTGGAAAGCTGTTTTCAAGCGTTTATAGGCTTATAGGCCTACCTTTGGTTTCGTAGACCCTTCTATTGAAATGTTGGTATTATTGTTATTTTAATGTAATTTGTAAGTAATTATTCAATATAGGATGCCTATTTATTAGTTATTTCATTGTGTAATTGGTGGAAAGCTGTTTTTCAAGCGTTTATAGGCCTACTGTTTGTTTCGTAGACAGACCCTTTGGAAATGTAACCTTTAAAAGATATTTGAAGGTTATTACTTATTTTAATGTAATTTCTAAGTAATTATTCTTTTAAAAACTCCTTTGAACAATGCAGGCCATAGGCCATGCCACGTCTTGGCCAAAGTAAGGATATAGGCCAACGTTAAAGCCAAATCTCAGGCCCATTGTATTTTCTACCGTTTATTGTATTCTGTATTTGTATATTGTATTCCAGGCCTAAAAACAATATCAGACCATTTTTTAATTTATCTAATACAAAGTAATTTTCTTTTAGTTATGAATTATTAAACAATTCATGTGAATAACCCTGCTAGGTTTATCCGTAGTCCTAGTTTATCCTAATTTAAATTTGGAGCCTTTATAGTTGAAAATTTTGGTTAATATTTACTGTAGTACAGTATCAAGAAAATAAGTTTTTGAAATAATTATAGTTACTTTAAACTGTTCTTGGAGCCTTTGTGTATCAGCGGCCAGTACCTCACATGTTCATTAAAAATGGACATCAACTAACCTAAACTTTCCCCCCTAACCTAACCTACAAGCCGTGTCCTTACCTTCTTGCCTAAGGGGGGCTAACGCCTCCCTGCGACCCCCCTTATTCTAAGTACGACATAATAATACATACAGGTGGCCGCTATCGTACATACACCCCCTGTTCTTATTTATCTATTTCTTTTATTTTTGTTTAAAAGGAAAAAAAATACGTTTAAAGACGCCCCAGGGTGTATGTATGATAGCAGCCATCTGTATGTACTGTATTATTATGTCTAACTTAAAATATGGCAGTGTAAGGGGGGTCGCAGGGGGGCATTAAACCCCCCCCCCCAAGGAAGGAACTGGCCGCTGATATACAAAGGCTCCGAATCCCTAAAGGGCCATTTTGTATAAAGCCTGTTCCTACCGATGAATACAACGGGGTGTGTGTATGATAACGGCTACCTGCATGTATGATTACGGATAACTTACGATACGGCAGTGTAAGGAGGGTTGGGGGGGAGGCGTTAGACCCCTCCCCCTGTTAGGTAAGGATACGGTTTGTAGGTTAGGTTTGGGGGGAAAGTTTAAATTAGTTGATATCCATTTTTAATCCACAAGGGAGGAACTGGCCGTTGACATACAAAGGCCCCAATATAACTACAGGTATTTACTGTACATCTTTAAATTGTCTCAATCGAATTCTTACCGTGAGGGTTTTGCCGAGAAGCTTTTCCAGAAAATGCTCCATTTCCTTATAGAGGAAAATGCAGTTTTATTCTTTTTTTTTTTTTTTTTTGGTTGCTTAGGGTAAAAAGTTTTTCATTCGTCGGGTTTGCCGCTCTCAGCCTCTATAGAAAACGAGTTTGTAAGACTTTCTGTAATACGTTTATCCCGGGTGTTTCTGTTTATTATAAATGTTTGGTAGTTGATAATACTTGGCTCAGGGAAGAGAATTAAAATAATCTAAATTTACTAACTGTTTGTTATATAATTCGACAATGTTTGCAAATTGGTAGAAGATTTTGCCAGTCATTGTTACAAAAGTTTGAAGGTTTCCCAGTAGAAAGGGTTTTGATTTCACCTACTCTCAGTGGCATGTGTTCGTAAAGTTTATATTGATTGGCTTGAATTTGCCAGTTGAAATTAAAATGGGTCTCATAAATTTTATAAGTAGCATTACTTTACTAGTGTTGTTTTTGGGAAAAACTACAATGAGGGATGTACCTATGTTGAAAGTATTCTTTGCATCCGCCAACAAAGTTGGAAGGAGGATAGGTTTTCGCCCTTGTGCGTTTGTGAACAGCTTCCTGGCCACAATTTTAATTGTAGAGTAATGAAACTTGTTGGGATTAACTGTTATGTAGATACCTAGAAATAATTGAATTTTGGTAGGTCAAGATCAAGCAAAATGTCCCATTCACATTATCAGCCGAAAGTGTAAACTTCGTTGTCACAGAGACTTCAAACTTGGTTCATTTGAGTTTATGAAAATCCACACCATTTAATACATGTTAAGGTTAAGAAATGAGCTGCCGTGCCAGAGGTCTTCGCTCTACTGGGTGTCCTTCTAGTCTTTACTGTAATTCTTATAAGTAGAGAGATTGTATTGAATGTAACATTTTCCATTTTCCAGATGCCGCCCCGTCCTCGTGGAAAGATGTTCCGAGGTGGAGGTGGTGGAATGAGAGGTGGTTATGGCGGGAACCATGGGGGCGGCCATGGTGGAGGCCATGGCAGAGGCCACTGGGACAGAGATCATGGTGGTGGTGGCGGAAGAGGTGGAGGAGGAGGCGGAGGTGGTGGTGGGGGTGGGTATAGAGGGAGAGGCCGAGGTGGCGGGCACCGCGGCGGACGGCCCGATTATTACCACGGTCGGCGCAAGAGCCGCAGTCCCCCGCCCCGTCAGCGTCACGACCACGGAAAGCTGCTGGCGAACTTAGGGCCGGAGGCTCAGCTGGCTTTGACGACAGCCCTGATCAACTCTGTGTTGAAAACAGTAAGTGATGTTAATAGAATTTAAGGTTTTGAATTTATATTTATGACTAGAATTTATTTATAATCCCGGTCCCATATTTCTATGTCCTATTCATGGAAAAAGGATGCCATTGAGTTTGTAATTTATTGTACATTATCCTCCAAGATAAGGGGGGCATCTAGGCCTGAGTGTTTGCATGCACCCTTTTGCAAAAAAAGTTTAGATTTATTTTGTCTCTAAAGAAGGTTCCCAACTTAATAATTTGACACACAAACACAGAAATAATCACAAATCCAACTGAAAATAAAAGATAATGAAATACAGTGATGGAACAATATTATGCAGTAAGCAAAATAACGTTCATGATAACCTGATGTATCTATTTCTTATGAAACCCGACTGTGTCGACCTTTGTAGGTGAAAATCATAGGTATGAGAGTTAGGTTAAGCCTATCCTAGGCCAAAATTTAACAAAATTCTACTTAACCCTTTTACCCCCAATGGACGTACTGGTACGTTTCACAAAACTCATCCCTTTACCCCCATGGCATACTGGTACGTCCTTGCAAATAACTGCTATTTACATTTTTTTTTTTTGCATATTTTTGAAAACTTTATGAGAAACTTCAGGCATTTTCCAAGAGAATGAGACCAACCTGGCCTCTCTATGATGGAAATTAAGGCTGTTAGAGCAATTTAAAAAATATATACTGCAAAATGTGCTTGAAAAAAAAAAAACGTCTGGATGTTAAGGGTTGGAAAGTTCCAAATAGCCTGGGGGTAAAAGGGTTAAGGAATCTTCTTACATTAGAATTAATTATAAGTGGACTACTGAACAGTAGTTGTTATTTAGCCTAGTTATGTCATTTAAAGGGCACCATGCTTTCAGGACGGAAGGGACGGCAGAGGAATGTACCGCGACAGAGACCGTCACAGGGACGGCCGGCGCGAGGGCCGCGGAGGATACTTTCGCGTAAGCTACCGAACGTTTCTTGTGCCTTTTGAAGAAGCTTTTGGTCTGGGTGATGACGAAAAAAAAAATTTGACACTTTTTCATAATTGTTGATGCACTTATGAATCTTTAGAAAACCAAGCTGTAACTAGTGAATGCTTGTAAATAATTTTCGATAACTTGTGCCTAGTCATGGAGAGTTTCATTTCAGGCTATATCTTAGCCAATAGTTTAGTAGTGTCTTAATGACTGTCTTAGAGAAGTAACTTTATTTAACTCTTGGATTTGATCCTCATTGCTGACTTTTTTTATGCTGTTACGTATCAATTAGAAGCCATTGTTAATTTGTGTGAAACTTTTTAAGCGACTTTTTAGTTAATTTAGTCGTTTTGTCAGTTTTTACAAGTATATTTTGTCTTTTTCTCTGGCTTAAGGGGCTATAGGTAAAAAAGTTTATTTTAGGTAACCCCTGATTATTATTTCAACATCTTTGCTACGATATTACATAATAATATCAATGTGGTAGGAAGTTCGGCAAAACCTCATCTATTTTCTCTCTCTTTCATACCTGTGTGATAATTTCATCTCTGTTGAGAGTATTTTTTAGCTTTAGACATTCCAGGTAAAATGCCATAGGCTTTATTATTATCAGTACCCTTTGATCTTGCAGAAATACATACCTTCCTTTAATTGGAATGTGGTTTCGGCAAAGCTGGAACACCGGTTATAAGTTTTAATGGTGTGGTTGTAGTTGCTGGCCAATGGAGGTTAAACCACAAATCTAATCAGCCATAAGACAGTACAGGTGTACCCATTGCTGACTCATTTTTGTCTGGTTAATTGTTTTTGCTTATTTGAGAATTGTATGCTTGGTGGTACAGTTTGAGAGTTTTATGCTTGCTTGTACGGTTTGAGAGTTGTATGCTTGGTGGCACGGTTTGAGAGTTGTATGCTTGGTGGTACAGTTTGAGAGTTGTATGCTTGCTTGTACGGTTTGAGAGTTGTATGCTTGCTTGTACGGTTTGAGAGTTGTTTGCTTGGTGGTACATTTTGAGACTTGTATGCTTGGTGGTACGGTTTGAGAGTTGTATGCTTGGTGATACGGTTTGAGAGTTGTATGCTTGCTTGTACGGTTTGAGAGTTGTTTGCTTGGTGGTACGGTTTGAGACTTGTATGCTTGGTGGTACGGTTTGAGAGTTGTATGCTTGCTTGTACGGTTTGAGAGTTGTTTGCTTGGTGGTACGGTTTGAGACTTGTATGCTTGGTGGTACGGTTTGAGAGTTGTATGCTTGCTTGTACGGTTTGAGAGTTGTATGCTTGCTTGTACGGTTTGAGAGTTGTATGCTTGGTGGTACGGTTTGAGAGTTGTATGCTTGGTGGTACGGTTTGAGAGTTGTATGCTTGGTGGTACGGTTTGAGAGTTGTTTGCTTGGTGGTACGGTTTGAGAGTTGTATGCTTGGTGGTACGTTTTGAGAATTGTATGTGCCAGACAATAGTCAGGTGCCCATCCAGTGCCTCAACAATGGCCACAAACACTTTGATGATTTGCCCAATTGTTTCCTCATCTATGACGCCATTCATGCTCGTGACAGTCACCCATACAACAAAATAGGTAACGGTGTCTACCCGCCATGCATTTGCCCCTCGTGTGGAAGAGCCTTTATGCTTAAGTGAATACTGCGCTGACAGTCGGATGGGCGGAACTTACCCTCCACCCACCAGCTACCACTGCCACCATATTAAAAGTTATAATCACCTTTCCAGCTTCGCCAAAGTCATGCTCCTTTTAATGGACTAAGGTTTGTATAGATAGGAAAAGTACAAGTTACTTTTAAGATTAGGTATTTTTACGTTATTTTTCCTTTGTGGGTTAAGCGTCTACCATTTTTCTAACTGGTTAACACACTCATCTAATTGAAAATTCAATCTCCCTCTTTCCGTGAAGTCTCGACCTGTTTCCATCCTCTGCTATATGCTTATTTTTGATTAATGCTCTTCACCTATGAAAGAGTCTCGTCACTTTGTAGTTATGTGTATTCTAAAATATTAGTCTTAAACTTTGGTTTTTTTTTTTTTTTTTTTTTTTTTTTTTTTTTTTGCGCGCGGAGTCTTTGGTCTCGTTTACCATTAGTGTAATAATAGTTTAAATTATCGTTGATATCTTTGCCTTATATTGAATTATGTCCTGAAGATAAAATTGGGTCTTCTTCATTATCTACCCTCCACCATATAATCATTAGCCATAGCAATACCTTAGAATAATCATATTTTTCTCAATTACACATATTTTTTTGTCACAAACTTCAAAATTTTTCATTAAAAATTTTATAAGTTTTAATAACATCACTAAGATTTATATTTTAAGACAAAACCATTTGGATATACTTTGACCGAAATCTTACTCATTACACATTAATGTATCTGACATCGACTCGGTAGTTGTGCATTTCCTGTATGTTTTGAGTAGCTAATAAATTCATGTATGGTTCACGATAGCTGTGAAGTTTATCATAATTGATATTCACATTGTGGCTTTTGTCTTGTACAGCAGTTTTTTTTTTTTAGCATTTTATGCTTTAGACTTTAGAGTAACATGGGTTTTTCTGCTTTTTAAATACTGTACTTGGTTTAGTTTATATTTCCATTCAATTTATTGATTTTTCTAGTTTATATTTCATTTTATTCAGTATAATATGGATTTTTTCAATTATTGCATAAGTACTTTGGGAGAGGAGTTTTATTTCTTATAGGGGAAAAGTTTATTTTAAAGTTTGCGTAAATATTGGAAAAGAGCTTTCGAGTTGTTGCAAATCGATTACCTTTAACACTAATCTAAACTGCTTTTGTGCACATCACTGGAGCCATGGGGATAAATCAAACTCTATAGGAACTAAGGGTATATGTTACTGATGTTAACCATATTACATCACATAAATATACCAAGGCACTTCCCCCAATTTTGGGGGGTAGCCGACATCAACAAAGAAACAAAAACAAAAAGGGACCTCTACTCTCTACGTTCCTCCCAGCCTAACAAGGGACTCAACCGAGTTCAGCTGGTACTGCTAGGGTGTCACATATTAGTCCTCAGAAAAGAGATTAAATTTACATAAAAACCTAAAATGGTTAGATGTCCCTAGTTGAAATTAAACCAGACTCGTATAATTTAAACCTAGGTTAGTAGCAAAACCTTTCTATATATGGAAATTTAAATTTATCTGCTTGTCTAACAATCAAAACGTTTAAAATCGGGGTACTGTTATTTTCTTCCTTTTCTGTAGTTGCTGTCTTTAATTACTTGGTTCCATCTATAAAATTTATTATAGCCTCTGTTCTGGTTAAATGTTCTGTTCTTGTGACCGCATTTTTTTTATGATTGATTCTTAATTAATAGAGGCTTTAGCCCAGTGCTAATTTGGATGGACAACTGTATACAGTATTCATGATTCTATAAATTTACTGTTGAAATATACAAAACTTCGTGAGTAAACGAAAATGTTATTTCATAAAAATGGCATCAAAAACTTTCACGCCTTTTTTAGAGTCATGTTTTATACAGTATTTGTAATTTTTTAAGGCTTGACTGGATACATACCCGTATTTTTATAAAAACTAATTGGAAATTTCTTTTCTATTTTTATAATCAAGAGGCTCTTTCATAGGCACCGCAGGGTTTATTTCTCTCCTCCCTTTTCTTTGGCCACCGTTTACGACCTTTTATTTCTAGTATCAGCAGCTAGGATCAAGCGTAGTTGATTAAATGTTTTTACTATTTTGTAAATCATGTGTGTAACAACATGGTTCTAGAGCTGTTTGCATGTTGCAAATACCGTAGTGCTTTTGATGTTTGAAAATAGCTTGGATTTCTAAAGGTGTTTTGCAGTCAGCATTGCTTCCGTTCATCTTGATTTATTGTAGGATAATTAACATGCCTTGGTATCATAAGTAAAACTTTGTCATGATATAATTTGTTAGGATGTCCAGTAATCTTATACTTTTAGTCCGGTTGGAATCCTCACGGAGAATCGGACTTCCTTTTAAACATAGAGTTGACGGTCAATGCAAGAGTCTGTTGCCTCAATGGAGACCAAAGCCTAGAGTTACATTGATAGAAACTGTGGAGCTAGTTGTCTTATTGGAATGTAGACTTAATTAGAGCAGCCAAACAAAAAACATAAGTCTATTCATCTCATCTCCTCATTTTCTTTGAAGATGTGGAAAAGAGCTTTTTAATTCTGAATAGAATGTGTGATCTTCTGATGAGAGCATGTTAGCATGTTGTTGGTGAATGGGATGTCCCCCCTTCTACCTATTTTGAGTGCGGACCCAATAGCACGAACCATTTGCCATTGGGCTCTTGGGGTAGCATTTCTCAATCCATCATACACGGGTGTGTCCCAGAGATCCAACCAGACCTCTGCTTCCTTGCATCTAATATGTAGTATTTGTCTAATTACAATTTTTGAAGGTTATCATGAGCCAGCCACCAGGCATTGCCTTCAGGTTGAAATGATAAACCCTTAGCTCCAAGTCTATTTGTTCAGGAGGAGTCGAGAGAACGCAGGCACTATGGGGATGACCGCAGATCACATGAGCCCAGACCGTACCATGAGGAGGGGAGAGGTCACCGCTATGAGCGTGAGAAATCTGCTTCTGGCTCCCCTCGCTACCGTAATAACAGATATTCCGGTATGGCCAGGAGGAAGCCCTCCCCTCACGGGCACCATGGCCCGTCACGTAAGCGTCAGAGGTAAACACCCACAGTAACAAATAAAAAGTGTCATCATTTTGAGTTTAAATTCTTACAGAAAGTATTGAAGAAGCAAGTTACCATGTAGTGTGATGAAAAAAACAAAAAAAACAACCACATTATTTACCTGCCGGCAAGAGGCAAAACTTGACATGAAAGAGCTGAATGTGTTTTCAGGGGGAACTGCAAAACTAAGAGAGAGGAAGGATTGACACTGAAGTGTGACAAAAATTTATGTATTTCAAGTATTTATCATGGATACAATTTCAGTGCTAAATACAAGAGGATTTCCTTTGCCACAATGAAAATCTCTTTCTTTAGTATCAGAGTATTCAAAAGCTTATCGGCACCACCTCGGACCGTGGCGATGCTTTGATCGCACGCATCGGACTCTCAAGACTTCCCCATTCCCCCAAATCCATCCAAAGAATATTGTTTTGGATGGAAACCTGTAAAGTATAATTGTAGTTTTAGACAGCTAAGTATTGTTTATATCTTTTTCAATTTCAAGTTTTAAGGTAGAGCTTGAATAATAGAGTAGACTTAGATCGTAAGTTTCAACCAATTGCTCTTATTGAAGGTCAGTGATATGTGGTAGAATACCTAAGGGGGGTCTTTAAGGATGGGCGTAAGATGCTACTGAATTCCTTGTCCTGTTTAATAAGATTTGTTTTTGCCCCCTTTTCCAATAATGTAATCATAACCAAGATGCAAATTACTTTCAGGGGGATAATGCTTATGTGGTATACCACCATCCTATTTTGATTTTAAGGTTTTGCATGCTAGATTAAGAAGCACATTTATCTTTTATCTTCATTTCATGAATCATGTATACAAGTCTTTTGTTTACAAATAGAATGTCTTTCAATATATACTAGTCAAGTCTTTCAAATTTATCACATTAATTTTGTTCTTTGTCACAGGTATTGGATATTTTTTCAGTGCACAGTATTGCATAATTGTTTATAGACATGCTAATTCACTGGCTTTACTACCCGAGAAATTGTCATATAAAGTCATGTTTTGAAATCCAGTAACACTCATTCAATGCAAGTTCTCAGGAACACGAACATAACTCGCCCCTCTTAAATAAGGCATAATAGCACTGTATTTATTTCAGTAATGTATTCTTGGAGGAATTATGCAAATTTTAACTTATAAACTAAGATCAAATATTTTAACCAGGCTTTGAGAAGTGTTAGATTTTCATCTTACACAAAGTATCTTATTACTTCTGGTGTATGTAACTGTATTTTATTAGTACATTAGCAGTTTTACACTTAAGAAATGTAGTGTGTAGTTTGCGGAGCCTAAACACTATCTGCACCAGTTTCCAAGTGTATTTTGAATATTTTTTTCGTATGTGGAGACTGGAATACTGTACTGTATTTTATAGTCTTTTAGGCCAAATTTATTTCATTAGCAATATTAAGATTAAATGAATAGGTTCCCTTGTGTATTCAAGTGACCTCTTGAAAGAAAATTAGAAGAATTCTTTATTTAAAATTCAGAATTCAAAATATTGAAGCACATCGTTTTTAAAGTCATTTGTAGATATGAAATGAGAGAGTTTCCCACTACACTATGATTCTGAAGAATTGTCTTAAGGCTTACTAGTAGAGGAGACTAGTTATCCTTTTCGACACCAATAAAGGTGCTAGTGTTAAATTAATGTTAATTACCTATTAGATACTTACGCTACAGTATATTATTTTAGAGATAGAAAATGTAAAAACTTATTTTGATTTATCCGCTTCATTGTCTCTTTACCAACGAAATCGTGACTACTTTTTCCCTTCTGTTTTTCCCTCTGCTTTGACTTCTGTCTGAGCATAATTATCTGTCATGCTTACCTTATCATCCCAACTCCTACATTGCAGAAAGATTTTAAAGCAGGTTTGCATAAACCTTGTTTAGAATAGGATGTTCACTGTACAGTATTATGTATTTTTTTAATGTCGACTACACTACCCCAGTTGTAATGGTTGATTTCAACAATATTTTGTATTAGATATGACCCATAATATTAAGTTTAATTCTTTTTTTCAAGATTATTATTGACAAATGTTCAAGAACTTCTCCAGGTCTGGTAACTTCTTGTATGACTAAATATAAATAATTTTTAAAATATCTACTTTGAAAGACTTGTTCTGCCCTTCTCCCCCCAATTAAGATGGATTCAAAAGTATACATGGTTGATACTGTATCCAGATAAGATCTATATTTTTATCTTTTGACTGACTAAGCACAGGCATTGCATTATAAGTTCGCCGGGCACGACGGGAGATGTAATTCTGTTTCTGTAACGTTTATCAGACTAGAGAGAATGGATAGTGGTGAGGGCGGTAGCTCTCCCCACCACGATCGGGAGTATGAGGGGGATGACTCCTTTGACCAAGAGAGGGACCGAGATCGGCAGAAGGAGCGAAGACACAGGAGTCCCGGGAGCGACGACTCGCGCAAGGGTCGCGAGGGCGAAGGGGCCGAGGGCGGCGACGACAAGGAAGAAGGCGGGGACGGGCCAAGCGGGGTGCAAGTGACCATCAAGGCGGATGGCGAAAGGGCCGTGAATAGCGAGGGTCACGTCAGGCCTAGGGTCTCTGGCCGTCTCTTTGTCGAACTGAGATGCCCTCACTGTCCCAGCCAAAAGTCGATAACGTTCAAGGTACGGTTGGAATTTTTATATTTTGTTAGGTATTCTTCTTACTTTTGAAGTGATGAATAATGGCGATTAGCCCAGTGGTTGGGTTTGGTGTCGACTCGTAGATTCATCTTAAAATTAGTAGAAATAGGACTGTAATGTATTTAGAAAAAATATTTAGATTGTGAAAAACTGATCGTGAACATATCTTATTGATGATTATGGTAAGCTCACCTTTTCTTTGGTATGATTTAATGTACGTTTATCCATATTTGTTATGATTTAATGAAAGTTTCACAATCTTACTTCATGTTATGCAGTTTATTGGTTCCAAGACTTGCGGTATCACTCGAAAAATAGTTTGAAAATATGAAAATAAAATTAGACACAAAGTGACCTTCCAGACAACCACCTAATATTACAAAGCTACAGAAGCAACATTCAAGTCATTCAATAGTTGAACTATTTTCCTGTCTTTCTAATAGATTTATTTTTTTTCATTTTAAAGAATAAAAAAAGAATGCACTAAACCTGAATTTTTTTATTACTGAAAATTGGATCAAAGCCTAAAATGACAATACAATTTAAAACAACATTACAATACTATACATGAATTATGACTGTACAAAGCTGTTTTGATGCCTTCGAAGATAGAAAACCTCCTTGTGTACTAAAGATAATTTTACCCTTTGGTGGCCTCCATCATTACAGGAGTACAAGTTTCATCTTGGTAGCGACGGACACAAAAACCAGCTCAACAGACTTGCCAGGAAGCATTCGGTCGTGCTACGGAAGATTCGCGTACAGCAAAGGCAAGAACAGAGAGACATCGAAGAGAAGTGGAAGGAGGAGAAACCCGATGAGTTCAAGAATGCCGTTTCAAAGTAAGCGAGATTTTGGTTTGCGTTTAACTTTTTGGATTCTGATGACGTAGAATTATTTCGTCTTCAAAAACTATTTGAAATTTTGGATTTTGATTACATAGAATTATTTCGTCTGTTCAAAGACTAATAGAAATTTATAGAAAATATTGCTTATTGTAACATTTTGGGAAATCTGTCAAAAAAGTATTACTGCATATCACATACATATACAAAGGCACTTGCCCCAATTTCGGGGGGTAGCCGACATCAAACAAATGAAACAAAAAAGGGGACTTCTCCTCTCTACGTTCCTCCCATCCTGACAAGGGACTCAAATTATTTTGTCTTCAAAAACTATTAGAAATTTATAGAAATTATTGCTTATGGTAACATCTTCAGAAATCTTAGTCAAAAAAAGTATTACATCGCATACATATACCAAGGCACTTCCCCCAATTTTTAGGGTTAGCCAACATCAAACAAATGAAACAAAAAAGGGGGACCTCTATTCTCTACGTTCCTCCCAGCCTGACAAGGGACTCGACCGAGTTCGGCTGGTACTGCTAGGGTGCCACAGCCCACCCTCCCCGTTATCCACCACAGATGAAGCTTCATAATGCTGAAAATATTATTTCACAATAAATACCTCAATTTCATAATACAGTAACTGCTAGTGGATTATCACTTAGTGACCTGTACACCAGGTGAATATTAGTTGTATGTGGCATAGACAGATTTGTTAATTTGCTGAAACCTTAAAGGGTTAAGAGATGATCATTTTAATTGATACTATCATGTCAAACTTTGTTGAGATGCTGGTAGTGCCATCATTATCAGTATTTTTAATTCGCCCAATTATTAGTGTTGTTATACACGTGTTCCCCTGTCCTGTCTTTCTGTCCAACCTCTTTAATTCATACTTCTTGTTGCATATGTAGAATATTTAAATCAAATCATTATTCTATAAAAATTGTGTTGAAATTAGTGGTTTAAGTAAGCGTAGAATATAATAGATGCGTTAACTATCGTCCTTTATTTTTGCCATATAGGCCAAGTCTCAAGCTTTATTAATAGTTTATCATTTGGTACTTTATTGACAGCCATATAACAGCACTGACATCTTTAAGCACTGCATATGTGATGGGTTGTTTATAGAAAAGGTTACAACAAGGACGACTCAAGATGATAAGGGAATGAGGGTATTAACCCTTTTACCCCCAACGCTATTTGGAACTTTCCAACCCTTAACCACCAGGCATTTTTTTTTTCAAGCACATTTTGCAATATATATTTTTTAAATTGCGCTAACAGCCTTAATTTTCGTCATAGAGAGGTCAGGTTGGTCTCATTATTTTGGAAAATGCCTGAAGTTTCTCATAAAGTTATCAAAAATATGCAAAAAAAAAAAAAATTTAAATAGCATTTTTTTTGCAAGTACGTACCGGTACGTCCATGGGGGTAAAGGGATGAGTTTTGTGAAACGTACCAGTACGTCCTTTGGGGGTAAAAGGGTTAATGTTTAAAGATACTGTATGCAGCATAATATGATTGTATGGTTTTATGAGGACTAATCTTCCTCTCATAATATACCAGCCTGTTGTAATGTTTCAGAATTGACTTTATTAGGTAAATTTATTTTTTCTTTTAATTTTTTAGCATTTGGGAAGATCCAATGAGTTTCATTTGCCTTTAGATATTAACTTAAACCTATTGAAAGAATTTAATTGAATCTCCATGAAATGCTTTATAAAACCTTTGGGAAACATTTTCAAAGTTTAAACAACAAAGCTCAGGAAGGTTTAATAATCTTTACCCTGGAAAAGTAAATGTGTCTTTTCTTTGCTTAAACCTCAAAACAGCTCTTGAGAGTTTGAAAATGTTTAGGCACAATGAAAGTCATATGAAAACATCAATTTGTTTGTGTGTGTGTGTGTGAGAGAGAGAGAGAGGTCATGATAAGAAATCATTTTGATTATGTGTGAGAGAAAGAGAGAGCAGTGAACTCTTATTTCTCTATTATGAAGTTGTAAAACTTAATACCACGGCTGAATAAATGTAACTTCTGGCAAAATCTGTCGAGGAAGTGACACCAATTTCTTTTTCATTTTAGAAACCGTGATCTGAAATACTGTGTAAATTCTCACTTAACCCTTTTACCCCCAATGGACGTACTGGTACGTTTCACGAAACTCATCCCTTTACCCCCATGTACGTACTGGTACGTTCTTGCAAAAAATTGCTATTTACATTTTTTTTGCATATTTTTGATAACTTTATGAAAAACTTCAGGCATTTTCCAAAAGAATGAGACCAACCTGACCTCTCTATGATGAAAATTAAGGCTGTTAGAGCAATTTAAAAATATTTATTGCAAAATGTGCTTTAAAAAAAAAAATGCCTGGTGGTTAAGGGTTGGAAAGTTCCAAATAGCCTGGGGGTAAAAGGGTTAATACAAGTTCTTTTTTCTGATTACAAAGTACATCTGTTAACTTTGTTTTCATCTTCCTCAGGTTCTGTACGACATGCAAGCTCGCTTACAAATGTTTGGGCAGCAACGTCGGCGACGGGCTGAGTCTCCACAATCGCAGCAAGTTCCATCGGGTATGTTGTTATTATTATTATTATTATTATTATTATTATTATTATTACTACTGGCTAAGCCACCACCCTAGTTGGAAAAGCAGTATGCTATAAGCCCAGAGGCTCCAACAGAAAGAAATAGCCCAATTAGGAAAGAAATAAATTATATGAGAAGTGATATTATTATTATTATTATTATTATTATTATTACTACTGGCTAAGCCACCACCCTAGTTGGAAAAGCAGTATGCTATAAGCCCAGAGGTTCCAACAGAAAGAAATAGCCCAATTAGGAAATAAATAAATAATATGAGAAGTGATGAACAATTAAAATGAAATATATAAAAAAGAGTGAGAACATTAAAAAGATATTTCATATATTAACTATAAAAAGACATCAATCTTTTCAACCTAGAAACATTTGCTGCAAGTTTGAACTTTTGAAGTTCTACTCGATGTTGTAAGCTTATATATTTTAGCCTTAGTAATGTGTATTAATTCATGAATAGTTTGATGCTGTTACTAATTAGCTCTTAATTTCAGAGTAAAAAATGATGCTTGTAGTTAAACAGGAAGAGTCTTGTCATTTTTAACATTGGAAAGTTTTCCCTATCGGAAGGACCAGTAACACATGATTACTACAATACTGCACTTATGTCCTTGATATAGAATTATGTATCGTTATACTCAATTTTTTTTAATGAGGCACATTTTCACTGACTAGCAGCGGTGGGTGCCCTTTTAGCTCGGAAAAGTTTCCTGCTACCTGATTGGTTAGAATTATCTTGTCCAACCAATCAGCGATCAGGAAACTTTTCCGAGCTAAAAGGTGCAAATCTGCCTCACTAAAAAGAATTGACTATAGATTATTCATTAAATTTTCAATCAATAATTTTAGTCTGAAGGACAGTGTAGTTTAATTCAACAGTGTGTATTTTAATTCACTTTGACTGTACATAAATTCAATCTTATAGAATTGTCTCACTGTACCAACAATGTCTCTTTTTAGTTTCTTTGTGATTATGATTTCATTGAAGGACAGAGTTGATTAATAATTCATCATTACACGTTATATTTCCATTTCAGATGCAACGACATTACTTGCATCCACGCTGTTCCATGTGCCGCATCACATTCCCAAGCCGGATGGTGTACGAATACCACATTGCATCTATTAGTCACCTGAGAGTAAGTATGGTACAGTACCTTGTACATAATTGATTACTTTTAGCTCTTGGAATACTGTTTATACTCGCTTAAGTAGTGGCTGTATATTGCCCGAGGTGCTTGTTTTTACCTCCACCAACGAAGTTGGAAGGAGGTCATGTTTTCGCCCCTGTTTGTGTATTTGTGAACAGCTTCCTGACCACAATTTTAATCACAGAGTAATGAAACTTTCAGGGATTAACTTATGTAAAAAGCTGGAAATTATTAAATTTTGGAAGGTCAAGGTCACGGTCAAGCAAAATGTCCAATTCACATAATCAGCCATAAGTTTGGACATAGGTCTCACAGAGACTTCAAATTTAGTTCACATTTAAGTGTATGAAAATTCACACCAATTAATACATGTTAAGGTCACCGGTCAAGAATGGGCAATAGCTTAACCCTTTTACCCCCGGGGTATTTGGAAATTTCCAACCCTTAACCCCCAGGGGGTTATTTTTTTCCCAGCACATTTTGCAGTATATATTTTTTAAATTGCTCTAACAGCCTTAATTTTTGTCATAGAGAGGTCAGGTTGGTCTCATTCTCTTGGAAAATACCTGAATTTTCTCAAAAAATTATCAAAAATATGAAAAAAAAAATTTATAGCATTTTTTTGCAAGGACGTACCGGTACGTCTATGGGGGTAAAGGGATGGCTTTTGTGAAACGTACCAGTACGTCCTTTGGGGGTAAAAGGGTTAAGAAATAAGCTACCGCGGCAGAGGTCATCGCTCTACTGAGTGCCCCTCTAGTTGTTCAAGCAATAGGTCGAGAAATAAGCTGCCGCGGCAGAGGTCATTTCTCTGCTGAGTGCCCCTCTAGTTGTTTACTCTTTTGAATTCAGTTGCCATCAGCTGTATTACTTTCTACCTTTTAACTTCCATTATCTCTTGGAATCTCTTTGCACTTTTGCCGTTCAACTTCATCAACATCTCTGGGGAAAAATCCTGTCGACAAGTCTAGAAATATGGTTGGTTTGAAGTTTATTGTACCATATTAATTGTAATTGATAGAGTAGTGAATATTATGTGATGTCTTTATTTTTTGTAAGTGATTTATGGATCAATGTATATCTCATAAGAGTGGTCAATGGACTGTGTATTTTTTAAAAGAATGGTCAATGTAGTACTATATTTCTCATGAGATTTATCAATGGGAAAATGCATTTATTTGGAGATATATAAATGGAGAAATATATTTCTCTGGAGATTTATCAACGGGGAAATGCATTTCTCCGGAGATCTATAAATGGAGAAGTATACTTCTCTGGAGATTTATCAATGGAGAAATATATTTCTCGAGATTTATCAATGGAGAAATATACTTTTCATGAGATTTATCAAGGGAAGAAATTTGTTTTTCGCCCAATTAAGCATTGGAAAAATTTCCCTTTTTCGAGATTATTCTATGAAGTACAGTAAAGTATAATTAGCAGTAGTAATGTATTATTAATTAATGCAATTCTCATATGATTGGTTTATTCTGATCAATTTGTCTTTCTGTACAGGTCAGAACAGCCAAAATAGATAACAACGGCGGCGAGTGTCGCAGCGACGAACAAGACCAAGAGGACGACGACGACGTTTTAGATCTTGCCAATTTCATGACTCTAGACTCTGTGGGTGAAGACGGTACGTGATTTTATTATTCGCTGTTTGAATGCCGTTGCAATCCCGTTAGGGTAAAAGTGCAACTAGTTTTGATTGTCAATCTACTATTTGGCTATCATCATTGTTACTAGATAGCTGGTGGGTTTCAAATCATTACCTCCAAAGAAGTTGGAAGGAGGTTATGTTTTCACCCTTGTGTGTGTGTTTGTTTGTAAACAGCTTCCTGGCCACAATTTTAATCGAAGAGCAATGAAATTTGCAGGAATTAACTATTATGTAAAAAGCTGGAAATTATTAAATTTTGGAAGGTTAAGGTCACGGTCAAGCAAAATGTCCAATTCACTTAGTCAGCCTTAAGTTTGGACATCGTTATCACAGAGACTTCAAACTTGGAATAAAATTATATAATTGGCTTACCTACAACCCTAGTTGGAAAAGCAGGATGCTACAAGCTCAAGGTCTCCAACAGGGAAAATAGGTCAGTGAGAAAGGGGAATGAAAAAACTACAAGAGCAGTAATGAAGAATTAAAATAAAATATTTTAGGATGATTAAAAAGTATAAAAAGATCTTTCATATATAAAGAGCATTCAACACAAAAAGCTAAAATATTGATGTATTTCTTTATGAAGTATGATATAGATTTTCCAAAGTGAAATTTTTTTGAGATCCTGTTGTTTTTTCTCGGTTTGCTTGGGAATATCTAGTATGGAAGAATTATCCACAAAAAAGGTTTCTTCCCATTCATAATTTTCTAACCTTTCTGTGTTTTAACAAAGGACTAAGCCTACTCTTGCCATACTAAGGTGCTAAAAAATACCTCTGATTTGTGTCCCCTTTCCAAGGAAATGTAGTTTTGAGAGTTTTTTTGATTAACTTAATGTGAATAAATTGGCAGGGGCCTAATCTATAGCTCAGATATTTTCTCCCATTCTAGAGCAGAGCTATTAAGATTTTGATAGTGAGATCTTGATACCCTAGCAGTACCAGCTGAACTCGGCTGAGTCCCTGGTTAGGCTGGAGGAACGTAGAGAGTAGAGGTCCCCTTTTTTGTTTTGTTTCTTGTTGATGTCGGCTACCCCCCAAAATTGGGGGAAGTGCCTTGGTATATGGATGGACAAAAGTAAGGGATGGAAATAACAAGGATTATTGGTAGTGGATGCATGGTAAGAATTTCATTCTTTATTTTCAAGTGGATTGGTATAATTGAATCGAGTCATGTCATGTAGAAATGAAATGAAGAATGTCTAGTAAAGTGGTGGTCCATCACAGCTAGACTTTGAGCTTTATAAAAGATAGAAAATGTCATCATCATCTCCTCCTACGCCTATTGACGCAAAGGACCTCAATTAGATTTCTCCTGTCATTTCTTATCTTGAGCATTTAAATCAATACTTCTCCATTCATCATCTCTTACTTCACGCTTCATAGTCCTCATCCATGTAGGCCTGGGTCTCCCATCTCTTCTAGTGCCTGGTGGAGCGCAGTTGTATGTTTTGATCTCAGGTAGATGGAGATGGTTTGGGCATGCTCTTGTCACTCTCCAAGAGAGATTAGTTCACAGACAAATGTAATCTAAAGAAAAATTTGATTTTCATATAAGTTTGGTACAGAATGTAGCATGTTAGTGGAAAGTTAGAGAACATGACCGATATGTGTCATGAATGGGAATGGATAAAATAATTTAGGCCATAAGCAGAATTCAGCTTTGTGTATTAAAACTGGGTAAAATGATTTAGGCAACAAGCAGAATTCAGGTTTATTATGTATTAAACTGGATAAAATAACTTAGGCAATAAGCAGAATTCAGGTTTATATGTATTAAACTGGATGAAATAATATAAGCAATAAGCAGAATTCAAGTTTATATGTATTAAACTGATAGATTGAAAATCCTTTGGAATCTTCTGTAATTTTCATTCCATTATATGTAATAGTAATTGTCCATTGGTAAACAACCCTCGGATATTTAAACAGACGAGGAAGTCGGGTCCGAGCACGAGGAAATCACCGAAGGCTTGGATGAAGTAGAAGCTGCCGAAGAAGGGAGCATGAGGAAGTCTTCGTCGAAGGGCAGGAAACGCAGACGTGGTCGCGATACCGACGACATATCCATGGATGGCGACTGGGAAAAAGACGATCTCGATGAGGATGAGGACGATGTGACCGAGCCCGTTGGTATGTAAATTCTCTCTCTCTCTCTCTCTCTCTCTCTCTCTCTCTCTCTCTCTCTCTCTCTCTCTCTCTCTCTCTCTCTCTCTCTCTCTCTCTCTCTCACATTAATTTAGTTTACCCTTTTAGTGTTTTGCTATCTTGACTTATGTTTTTTTCTTAATTCAACATGATTTATTATTACTATTACTAGCTAAGCTACAACCCTAGTTGGAAAAGCAAGATGCTATAAGCCCAAGAGCTCCAACAGGGAAAATAGCACAGTGAGGAGATGAAATAAATAAACTACAGGGGAAGTAATGAACAATTTGAATTAAAATATTTTAAAAACAGTGATATTGTAAATAAATCTTTCATATAAAAATGATAAAAACTTCAATAAAAAAAAAGAGGAAGAGAAATAAGATAGAATACCCAAGAGTAATGAAGCTTTCAGGGATTAACTGTTATGTAAAAACCTTAAAAATGATTGAATTTTATAAGGTCAAGATCACTTTCAAGCAAAATGTCCAATTCACGTAATCAGCCATAAGCTTGGACATCGTTGTCATGGAGACTTCAAACTTGGTTTATATATTAGTGTTTAAAAATCCACGCCAATTGATACATGTCAAGGTTGAGAAATAAGCTGCCACGGCGGAGGTCTGCGCTCTACTAAGTGCCCCTCTAGTTATAAGAAACAATCAATGGGTTTGGAACCTCTCGTGATGAGCCTGAAGAGACCTACGGTCTGAATAGAGAGAGCTACACGATCAATCTTATCCCTTTTACCCCTAGGCTCTTTGGAAATTTCCAATCCTTAACCACCAAGGGGTTATTTTTTCCCCAGCACATTTTGCAGTATATTTTTTTAAAATTGCTCTTACAGCCTTAATTTTTGCCATAGAGAGGTCAGGTTGGTCTCATTCTCTTGGAAAATGCCTGAATTTTCTCAAAAAATTATCAAAAATATGAAAAAAAGAATTTCTATAGCATTATTTTGCAAAGACGTACCGGTACGTCAATGGGGGGTAAAGGGATGGCTTTTGTGAAACGTACCAGTACGTCCTTTTGGGGGTAAAAGGGTTAAACTAGTCGCAGTGATCTTGCTTGACACGTCACGTAGAATCCTAACTAATGGCTTCCCTGGGAAGAATTGGTCAATAAACAACGGCCATCCAGGTCAAAGTAGAACCCTTACTAGGCTTATTCTAGAACGGAGATTGTTCCAAGACCTTGTCATCTTGGCTAAGGACAGTTTGACAATTTTGAAAACAGTTCCTATAGCTCTCATGGAAGTTCACGTCTAGTTCTAGATCATGAAACAGGCCCTGGTTTGAGCGATACTAGAATTCCTTGCCCGAAAGAATTATCGACGTCCTCGTCAAAGTTTCTTAAGGACGGAATTGTCTCGTAGGAGTAATTTTTCCGCTCTCTCCTTGAACATGCGCTGCATTTATCCAGCACGAAACATGATGCAATCAACCAAAATTATGATTGGCCTGTCGTAGAAAACGTGATTAGTATAACCCCATATAAATGATTCAGGTTTTTATAGCTAGGATAAATGAAAAATTTATAAAATTTGTAGTATTCATCAGACGCTTTGTCTGACTGCATCAGTATTTTAGAAATTAATTCAGTTTTGGTTAAACTACTTTAGAACAAGGATAGTACAGTATATTCTTTCCAATAATACAATCCTGTACTTTATATTATTTATAGTTACTGTTCTACAATATGTGGTAAAGATTTTTATCATAAATATTATAATACAGTACTCATCTTGGGAGCAGGGATCTCCAAAACGTCAGACATCTTTTAAAAACACCGAAACACAAAGCTATGAAAACAACACGTCCGAATCTCACTGATGCTAGATAAGGAATGAGGGTAGAAGCGTGGGTAGTGGTAGGGGTGGGGGGGGGTAGTCGTAGTAGAGGGGAGTAGTTGGATGTAGAATGGCACCTCGTAGTATCGGGATATTGAGGAAGGAGAGGACTAATTGGTAAGGGACCTCTGGTAGTGATTCTAACACGCCCCTGTTACTATACCGACACTTTTAGAGTGAGCGAGCTGGGTTTATTCCTGGCATTCCACGCAACTTTTTCTCCGGTATTTTTAGCAGTATTTATACCTTAGAAATGGTGCTTTAAGAAGCATTTCACGGAGCGACACAGGTCTCTCGCCCAGAAATGGATTTTTCCTTCGTCAAAATCCCATTTTTGTGGTCCTGATTATATTGGTAGCACAGATTATGCAATTTGAATTGTTACTACTTTTAATAGTATTGATAATGAAGACAGTACTGTTTAAACTTTATAGCTTCCAGAAAGGTGTTTAAGTCAAAATTTGCTAAATTTTTACCTAGGGTATAATTCACCTAACACGCATTATTATTATTACTAGCCAAGCTACAACCCCAGTTGGAAAAGCAAGATGCTATAAGCCCAAGGGCTCCAATAGGGAAAAATAGCCCAGTGAGGCAAGGAAATAAATAAATGATGAGAATAAATTAATAATAAATCATTCTAAAAACTGTAACAACGTCAAAACAGACATGTCCTATATAAACTATTAACAGCGTCAAAAACAGATGTCATATATAAACTATAAAAAGACTCTTGTCAGCCTGGTCAACATAAAAACATTTGCTCCAACCTTGAACTTTTGAAGTTCTACTGATTCAACTACCCGATTAGGAAGATCATTCCACAACTTGGTCACAGCTGGAATAAAACTTCTAGAATACTGTGTAGTATTGATGATTTTCAGCTGCAAACGTCAACGAATAGTCCCGTTTTATATTGCAAATGTTGTCTTGTTTACTGCAATAAATTATATAATATCTTATTATGGTATTTTATTTAATTTCATTAAATTTTTCAGGAATGGATTATGTAAGCCGTGTCGAAGCCTATTACTGCAGCCTCTGCTGCAAGTATATCCGAGGCGACACTTCCCTGGGCTCGCGCTGCGTTCAGCGTCACTGTCGCTCATTCGACCACCTCGTTCACTACCAGGATGCTCATCCTCCTCCAACGGTAAGTTGAAACTTATTTTGCTTCTCCTTTATTACCTCTACCGATGAAGTTGGAAGGAGGTTATGTTTTTGCCCCTGTTTGTGAACAGCTTCCTGGCCACAATTTTAATTGTAGAGAAATGAAACTGGCAGGGATTATCTGTTATGGGTAAAGCTAGAAAAGATTAAATTTTGGAAGGTCAAGGTCACGGTCAAGCAAAATGTCCAATTAACATAATCAGCCATAAGTTTGGACGTCGTTGTCACAGAGACTTGAAACTTAGTTCATATTTAAGTGTATGAAAATCCACTCCAATTAATACATGTTAAGGTCAAAGGTCATGGTCGAGAAGTAAGCTGCCGTTGCGGAGGTCTTCGCTCTCTGAATGCCCCTTTAGTTACTTTTCAATTTTATCTTTCTGTGATATTCTCTGCCTATTGTGGTTTTTTATTATTGGAAATTTGAAACCTTGTTAGAGTATATTTCAACAGTTTTACCTTTCTGTGATATTCTCTCTTATTTTTTTATTATTAGTGGCAGTTGAAAACCTTGTTACAGTATTTCAAAAAGGTTAATCATATACTCGTTTGATCTTGAAAAGTAGTGGTCATTGGGTATGCAAGATTATAGCATCTCTTTCTTGTTAGCTAGCCCGCACACTTTTTCTATTAGTATTATATAATGAAAGATCTGTTTCATATTTCATTTTATTCAAGATAGTATTGGTTGATAAGTTTTGCCCTTCCAGTTTTTCAGAATCAAGGGAAAGAATTAGCACAGAAGGTTGAGTATTATCAAATTCCTTAGTTATTAATACTTTTTATTTTTTACAATTATTTTGTCTTTCCTTCAGGAGGAAGAAGAAGAGGAAGATGTCGAGGCAACTGGAAAAAAATCCAAGGACGAAAGGGGAGCCGCCGAGGATGACGACGACGACGATGAAGAGGGGTCCGGCGAAAGAAAGGGCTACCACAAAAGAGAAGCGGGTGAATCGGAAGGCGAGGAGGGTGACTACGAAGAGGAAGAGGAAGGCGATCATGGGGAGGACCCGGAGCAAGAAGAAAAGTTGTGGGAGGAGGTTGATCAGGGTCTCACTGCTCTTCAAGGTAAGCGATGGGAATCCTTTTGAAATAGTTCGTATTGCTTTTTTTCTTCTACTTGCTTTGGTTGGTTTGCATGTTTATTACTGCTTTTCTCTTTGGTCGGGGTTCGGTCCTAATGGTATTAATCATGTTGCTGCATTATGATTTTTCAAAATAAGGTAGCATAAACTTTCTTTAGACAGCAGGTTCTCGTAACTTACCTTGACTGAATTTGGTGGAAGTTTTAAAAGGTTTAACCAAAAGTGCCTGTATGTGTATGTTTAAAGTGTCTTCTGCAATTGTAAAATTTTCTTAACAGTAAAATAAGTCATATTTTGAGCTTATTATTGTCTACAAAGAGGGATTTAATGTTTTGGATAAATTCTTCACAAAGATTTGTAAAATCTCTTGCCAGTCATCAGATTTTTAAAAAAGTTTAAACTTTTTCATAGTAAACCAGTCTATTTTATAGTGTAAATTGTGGTCTTAATGCCCCCAAATTCACCAATTATGATAATGTTTGAAGAGATACTGTACAATTCAGTAGTATCAGGAGGTTTAAGATACATAGGAAAATATTAACTGGAAAGAAATTATTTTCACCCACCAAGGCCCGCCTGAACAGACTCTTAGTGTCTGATGGAGGGCGAGAAATAAACCCTTAAAAGTAAAAAGTAAAGTAATGAGTAACTGCTTATAGTCCTAAAATTAAAAATATATGTTCCAAGAAGCTGTTTGTAAGTCTAAATTTATTATAATTTTGGCTAGGGTTGGCCTCGCATACCTCGTAGACCTATGCTTTTCAGCTGCGAAAGTCGAACAAAATAGTCCAGTTTCATTTTGCAAATGTCGTCTTATTTACTGCGTTGAAGGATATAATATTTTCTGGCCAACGCTGGTGCTTATTGCCTTATTTTTTGTTTGGGTTCCCCCAGGTCCCTCAGTGTGAGGCACCTCGTATATCCACCAGAGAGTTGCTAATGCATCTTCCGGTGTACTGTATTTTGCATCTTCCAGTCGTGGATGGTCTGGGATGCTATGGAGAAATGGGTTAAGGGGGTGGGCAGGTGTAGGGGTGGGGAAGAATAGTCGTAGTAGGAGGCAGCAGACAGGGGATGTCGATGAGGGAGAGGTCTAACTGGTGGGGGACCTATGGTCGTGGTTCTATCACGCCCCAGTTTTCTATACCGACACTCGTAGAGTGAGCGAGCTGGGTTTATTCCTGGCATTCCATGCAACCTTTTTTTCTCTGGTATATTTAGCAATTTTTATGCCTTAGAAATGATGCCAGCGGAACATTTCACGGAGCGACACAGGTCGAGCCCAGAAATAGATTTTTCCTTTGTCAAAATCCCTTTATTACGGTATTTCATTATGAACTATTGATGCAATATTTGGGATTTACAATTTCAGGGGGTTTTGTGTTTGTTTCTGAATGTTTTCAAGTTGAGGATTTTCTTTACCTAAGAACTGTGTGCTGGAAGTAACGAATTCAATCCCAGAAATTATTATTATTATCACTAGCCAAGCTACAACCTTAGTTGGAAAAGCAAGATGCTATAAGCCCAAGGGTTCCAACAGGGAAAAATAGCCCTGTGAGGAAAGGAAATAAGGAAATAAATAAATGATGAGAATAAACTAACAATATATCATTCTAAAAACAGTAACACCGTCAAAACAGATATGTCCTATAATAAACTATTAACAATGTCAAAAATAGAAATGTCATAGATAAACAATAAAAAGTAATAATAAAACAATAATTCAATTATATTTCAAGTTAGAGGTTTGGTCACAGAAACTTACGAAGAATTACTGTATATCTAAATCTTATACAAAATCCTAAAAAGTTAAGGTTCAGGATATTAGGAGTACACTTACATACAGTACATACATACATACATACATACATACATACATATACCAAAGGCACTTCCCCCAATTTTGGGGGGTAGCCGACATCAACAAGAAACAAAACAAAAAAGGGGACCTCTACTCTCTACGTTCCTCCAGCCTAACCAGGGACTCAGCCGAGTTCAGCTGGTACTGCTAGGGTGCCACAGCCCACCCTCCCACATTTCCACCACAGATGAAGCTTCATACTGCTGAGTCCCCTACTGCTGCTACACTTACATCTCTAATTTTTTACAGAAATAATTTTGGCAAGCCTTTTACTGTCAGCTTAACAACATACCTTGTTGGTGTGTCTGAGCATTACAGCATCTTGAAGAATCCTGGTTTTCATATCGAGATTGCTGGGCTCAAGGTCCTATAGTAGATGCTGGCAATTTGGCCTCTTAACCCTTTTACCCCCAGGCTATTTGGAAATTTCCAACCCTTAACCCCCAAGGGTTATTTTTTTTTTCAAGAACATTTTGCTGTATATTTTTTAAAAATTGCTCTAACAGCCTTAATTTTCATCATAGAGAGGTCAGGTTGGTCTCATTCTCTTGGAAAATGCCTGAAGTTTCTCAAAAAAAATATCAAAATTATGAAAAAAAATGTAAATAGCAGTTTTTTGCAAGGACGTACCGGTACGTCCATGGGGGTAAAGGGATGAGTTTTGTGAAACGTACCAGTACGTCCTTTGGGGGTAAAAGGGTTAACAACGTACCTTGTTGGTGTTTGCTGAGCATTACAGCATCTTGAAGAATCCTGGTTCTTATATCGAGATTGCTGGGTTCAAGGTCCTATAGTGGATGCTGGCAATTTGGGCCTTCTAACTTTTTTGAGCTCAGTTATTTTACTATTTTCAAAATTTCCAAATACCGTATTTATGCTGGGCTCAAGGTCCTATAGTAGATGTTGGCAATTTGGCCTTTTAACTATTTTTAAGTTTAATTAATTTACAATTTTCATAATTTCAAAACACTGCAGTTAGAATATCTACAGGAAACAAAATCTTTAGTCCTGTATTTCAAGGATTGTTACCACGAATCTAGACCAGTTAAATTTTTAACCCTTTTACCCCCAGGCTATTTGGAAATTTCCAACCCTTAACCCCCAGGGGGTTATTTTTTTCCCAGCACATTTTGCAGTATATTTTTTTTTAAATTGCTCTAACAGCCTTGATTTTTGTCATAGAGAGGTCAGGTTGGTGTCATTCTCTTGGAAAACTGCCTGAATTTTCTCAAAAAATTATCAAAAATATAAAAAAAAAAAAAAATTTATAGCATTTTTTTGCAAGGACGTACCGGTACGTCCATGGGGGTAAAGTAATGGCTTTTGTGAAACGTACCAGTACGTCCTTTGGGGGTAAAAGGGTTAATATATAATTTATTTTAATTCTATAATTTACCTATTCCCTTCCTTCACCTCTGTTGGAAGGTGGAAGCTGGTGTTTATAGAAGTAAACTAAATTTTGATAGTTATATTTATTTCTATACTTGCCTGATGTTCATATACGCCTTCTCCTCACTGACGTGATATCGGGGATAGTGAATAGTTTAGACTTCGAGGCTGCAGTACCATAGCAACAGAGAACCTTCGGGTGCCATAGCTTCGCTTCTTGCCATTAACCGCTAGTGTGTTTTATTAGTTTAGTAGACAGGCTGGGAGGAACGTAGAGAGGAGAGGTCCCCTTTTCTGTTTCATTTGTTTGATGTCGGCGACCCCCAAAAATTATTATTATTATTACTTGCTAAACTGCAACCCTAGTTGGAAAAGCAGGATGCTATTATCCCAGGGGCTCCAACAGAGAAAACAGCCCAGTGAGGAAAGGAAACGAGAAAAAAAATATTCTAAGAACAGTAACAACATTAAAATAAATATTTCCTATACAGTATAAACTAAAAACTTTTAACAAAACAAGAGGAAGAGAAATCAGATAGAATAGTGGGCCCAAGTGAAAGGAAATACTTTAAGACGGAATTTGTTTTAATTTTAGGCATAAATTTCTATAAACTGAGCTGTTAGATACAATGCAATATGAACATCAGGTAGGTCTAGAAATAAAAAATTTAATTATTAGTTCTGTTTTTGGTTTAGTTATTTTTGTGCTTTAAAACCCTGTGGGAAATAATACATGTCCCTATTAAAGTCATAACAAATATGGGTTCTTAATAAATCGGGTATACAATTCTCATTGATTTTCATCTTTCAATTCCGTTAGAGAAACTTTTTTTCTTGTTGCTGATGACTGCAGTACCTCGGGGTTATATTTGCTTTACCCCCAAGCTATTTGGAACTTTCCAACCCTTAACCCCTAGGCGTTTTTTTTTTAAAGCACATTTTGCAATATATTTTTTTTAAATTGCTCTAACAGCCTTAGTTTTTGTCATAGAGAGGTCAGGTTGGTCTCATTCTTTTGGAAAATGCCTGAAGTTTCTCATAACATTATCCAAAATATGCGAAAAACTGTAAATAGCAGTTTTTTGCAAGGACGTACCGGTACGTCCAAGGGGGTAAAGGGATGAGTTTTGTGAAATGTACCAGTACGTCCATGGGGGTAAAGGGATGAGTTTTGTGAAATGTACCAGTACGTCCATGGGGGTAAAGGGATGAGTTTTGTGAAATGTACCAGTACGTCCATTGGGGGTAAAGAGGTGAGTTTTGTGACGTCCATTGGGGGTAAAGAGATGAGTTTTGTAAAATGTACCAGTACGTCCATTGGGGGTATAAGGGTTAACTTGACATGAGAGTTAGTCATCAGGGAAAATAACGAAGATAATGTATCGTGTCACTAACGTTCTACCCAGCTAAGTACCTTTTATGATGCTGATAGTATCAGGAGGAGAAATAGTTGTTGTGGCTGTTTTTCTCAAGAAAGGGAAAGTATTATTTATTCATATTCAGAATTGATAAACTTTTATTTTGCATAGCACATTCTGAACCTAATTGTAAATACTGTAGATATATTATGTCTACTAATGTTTCAAAGAATTTTGATAACATTTCCTGTTCGTTTTTATCAAAATTTTGTGAGCATTTCAGTGATAGATGAGATTTGTTTTATGAGTAGTATTTGATGCCTGCTTTTATATTTTTGCCAAAAAATTAATGCTTTTGCTTAAAAAACTAACAACTTTATCTCAATCTTCATGCTTGCGTTTATCTTCACGCTTGCTTGGTGTACCAAATATGAGCTTCAAACATTCTTCTTATTCCAATTAATATTAATTTTTTTTCTGGTCACATGAAATAATTTGATAAATGGTTTTAATTTGGAGTATCATTATGAAATTCTTATTTTATATGATAGCATACTTTATTTGTCAGTGAATCTTTAAGAATTCCATCGCACCCTTTTATTTACTCTACCCAAAATATAATGTTTACCCTTTTGATTTTTCATTCAGAAATACTTTTTGCTCTTTTGATGTACGTATAGACATTAATTTCACAAGTGTCACTATCCCTTGCCAATTGAGTAATTTGCATTTCGTAAGAAAATTTTAATCCATTTTGTCATTATAGCAAAAGGAATTGATCATGTTTGATGTTTTTATTGTAGACCTTAGTGACTTGCATCCCAGTTTGCTTTATGTAATGTTTGTTTTTTATTTTTATTTACTGCCTATTTTTCAGTTTGAGATTTGTTTCAGTATTTTTTTTTCAAATCTTATATGTACTGTATTCATGTTTCTTTTCTAGAGAATGTTGGTCATGCACTAAAGCTAAGCTATTTTCCTTACAAAGTATTTAAATTTCTACTGGGTTTCTAATCAGTTGCCTTAATTGTGGAAGTAGAATCTATATTTTTTGTATCGTACCTTTTTGAAATATGATAAAATATTTCTATTTTATATTGTAAGGAAACTCCTTAGAATATTTTCAAGCTTTTGTGTATTACCTATCATAGGACAAAAAGAGAACGAGTTCATTACTGTTTTTGCGTTTTTACTTGGAGGAATAAACTAAAAGTAATTGTTCATATAGGTTTTTATGTCACTGTTTTTCCATTTCCATATCGGTTATTTTTCTGACCATATATTCATAATCTCTTCTCATAACTTAGTCAAACCATCTCAAACTTTTAAGGTCAAAGGCTTTCAACTTTTCACTTGTCAGTTCCAATTTTTCTGCTGCATAGAGAAGTATTTGCCTTATATACCCACTTGAAGTCTTTCCCTCTGTTTTAATGGGATATTTTTATGTACCATTAGTCAGGATATTTTTTAATTTTACATCTATGGTGCAGCCTCCTTTTTTACTGCTCAACTGGTCCGGTGTATTGCCTAATGTAGCAGAAATTGTAACAGGGTTCTCTATGCTTCCATCTTTCTCATTCTTAAGGAGGTTTAAACCAATTTTAAAGTCCATCCTGAAATTTCATGATGTACTTTACAACTTTTAAGATAATTACTATTCACCATTAATCTCTGTTCTCAATTCTAATAGCCAGGCCTTCTCCATCATGAGGCTCAATACTACACAGTATTCTAGAAGTTTTATTCCAGCTGTTACCAAGTTGTGGAATGATCTTCCTAATCGGGTAGTTGAATCAGTAGAACTTCAAAAGTTCAAAGTTGGAGCAAATGTTGTTATGTTGACCAGGCTGACATGAGTCTTTTTATAGTTTATATATGACATATCTTTTTTTGACGTTCTTAATATTTTGTATAGGGCATATCTGTTTTGACGCTGTTATTGTCTTTAGAATGAGATATTGTTAATTTATTCTCCATTATTTATTTCCTTATTTCCTTTCCTCACTGGGCTATTTTTCCCTGTTGGAGCCCTTGGGCTTATAGCATCTTGCTTTTCCAACTAGGGTTGTAGCTTGGCTAGTAATAATAATATAGAAGAGTACTGAACCCTCTTTGAGATGCTAAAAGTTTCTTGCAGAGTCCGGTTCCTCTTTGGCTTGCAACTACATTGCCCTCAATCTTGTACTTTGTTTACATCCTAGTTTGCTGTCCAACTTTCAATTTCTACTCTTGAGTTAAGCAATAGGCATCATCTATTGATAGGACATTTGTGGAAGTATCATCATCATCTCCTCTTACGCCTATTGACGCAAAGGGCCTCGGTCAGATTTCGCCAGTCGTCGTCTGTCTTGAGCTTTTAATTCAATATTTCTCCATTCATCATCTCCTATTTCACGCTTCATAGTCCTCAGCCATGTAGGCCTGGGTGTTTCAACTCTTCTAGTGCCTTGTGGAGCCCAGTTAAACATTTGGTGAACTAATCTCTCTTGGGGAGTGCGATTTTGTTGTGGAATTACAGTATTTAAATTTTTTTTCCAGCCCTGGTAGAAAGTCGTATCATGTAATGTTAATCATATTTATTCAAATGATTTAGTATAGATTATAGAAATATATTTATGATGTATTAATGTTGTTTTTTATAGGTTCTTATTACAATTTATTTTCTTTTCAACTCTAGATCTACATCAGTTAGCATCTTATTTTTTTTTTAGATTGGGCTTTTAAAAAAAATGAAAGATGTCCACTGATGAGGTGTTAAAGAGTTGAAAAGAGTTGAAAAGAAAATAAATTGTGACAAGAAGGAGAAGGAAAAGCATCATGTTATGTTTATTATTCTTTGCATGTCAATTTATTTTTTTTTTTTCTTTTTTTTTTTATTTAGCTCTGGTTTGCTTGTTTCTTTTTTATAGTGTGTAATTAAATAGTGCATGTTCAAATCCTCACGTCTACCTTATCTGCTTGTTGGGGAGTTATTGCATCTAACCACTGCTTATTTGTGAATTATATTTGTTGATTCAAGTATTTTCAACAATGTTTGATTTATCACATGTATTTTAAAATATTGTAAACTTTGATGTCACATTCAAAAGTGAAAGTTTCATTCCAAAATATCAAAGTTACATTGCACTTTTAAGTTTGAGTTGTTTCTGCTTACTCCATTTTTTTATGTTTGTTTGATTTTACGTTTTGGCTTCCATTTTTTGTCGTATAGTATCTTTAACCCTTTTACCCCCAGGCTATTTGGAACTTTCCAACCCATAACCCCCAGGCATTTTTTTTTTCAAGCACATTTTGCAATATATATTTTTACGAATAGAACTTACCTGGCAGTTATATATACATAGCTAATTATCTCTATTTCGGCAGAATTTTTCTAAAACTAGGCAACCGCCTTGTGGTGGTTGGGTGGTAACACCTGTCAAAGGGTGGTAGGAGGAATCATTCCCGTTCTCTGTTCTTCAGTTCATCTCTGCCGGCCGGATCGATAACACGTTGGTCCGTCATTAAGAGTTTTTTCTTCGATTTCCCTGCTCGGAGTACCAGTCTGCTTTTTTTGGTGAAGTACTCTGATTTGGGGTTTTGGCGATCGTTGTATTTTGTTTTCTCTTAGTTTTTTTGTTTGCTGTGTTTCATTATGAGTGAAAAGAGTCATTACCGTATCTGTGCGAATGAGGAATGTAAGGTGAGACTTCCCAAAATGGCGGTTGATCCTCACACTGTTTGTTCTCATTGTAGGGGTTTTGTTTGTGCCCTTGATAATAGGTGCGGGGAATGTAAGGTTTTGGATGAGAAAGATTGGTTAATTATGAAGCGCTATGTGCGTAAGCTAGAGCTCGATAGAGTTAGGAGAGCTTCTAGGTCTAAGTCTAAGTCTGTTAGTGGTAAGGAAGACGAGCTTAGCGTAGATTTATCTATTGATCCTATTATTGATTCCTCTTTGGAAGTTGATCCTTCCCTTGAGGTAGTAACCCCTGCACCTACTACAGGTTCCGTATCTACGGATGACCCTCGGTACGCTAGCCTGGCGGCCGAGTTGAAGGCCATTAAAGAACAGCTGGAGGCCTTTAAAGGTAAGGAAAGTGAAAGTGCTTGTGTTAGTGCAGTGGAGGTGGCGACCGACCGAATCTGTCATACCCCTAGGCCTAGACCTCTACCAAGCTCCCAGGACCAAGGGAGAAGGTACGTCGATGACCGAAAGGGGGTGAGAGGTACGTACCCTCGGTCAGCCGTCGCCTCAGACAGTCCTGTTGTCTATTCCCAGGCTGCTCTTGACCGTCACGGGAAAGACGAGTCGGATGTGTTGTTTTCTTCTCCGAATTCGTCCAGACGTAAATGGAAGTATGAAGCTTCAAGACCTACTAAGAGGAGATGGAACCGCGACGAACGGTCTCGTTCTATCTCTCCCGGTTCTAGCAGTTATGAACCTTGTCCGTCGGAGGATGATTTCGACTCCGTGCCTGTGAAAAGGACGAAGCCTGCTGCCGAAGATACGAGTGTTATTCGTCAGCCCCCCCCTTCGGATCCGCAAGACCCAGATGATGTTGCTAAATCCTTTATGTCTGTCATGCAGGAACAACTTTTGACTTTAGTACAAGCCTTTAGCCGCCCTCACGCCCAGTCTGACAGACGTAAAGACGACTCGTTGCCGATTAAGAAGTCTGCTTCTAAGAGAGAACGGAGTTCTTCTTTAAAGAGAACTTCTCCCTCTCTACGCCAGGATGAGGAATGTGTGCTTGCGCCAGGCGATACTTCTTCGCGATACCAGGGCGATACGTTTTCTCGTTCTCGATACCGGGACGATACCTTATCGAACGAAGCTGCTTCTCGTTCTCGATACCAAGACGATACCGCCTCCCTTGCGCTTCGACACGACGATACCTCCTCTCGTTCGCTTCGGCACGACGATACCTCCTCTCGTTCGCTTCGCCACGACGATACCTCCTCTCGTTCACGACGCCACGACGATACCGACCCTAGTTCTCGACGCCACGACGATACCGCCTCTCGTTCACGACGCCACGACGATACCGCCTCTCATTCTCGACGCCACGACGATACCGCCTCTCATTCTCGCCGCCATGACGATACCTCCTCTCGCTCTCGACGACAGAACGACTCTGCCTCTCGTTCTCGGTCCCAGGGCGATACCACCCTGCCTCTTCGGGACGATACTGCCTCTCGTTCCAAGGATTCTTCTAGCGCGGGACTCCAGGATGCAACCCGTCTTTTGCAGGATGATGCCTTTGATTTGCCCTTGTCGGGTTCTAAGGATTCTCCTCTTTCGAAGGATATTGCAGATGTGGATCAGGCCCTCGAGGATGTTTCTGATGACGATGATAATCCTGCCGATGCTGTGGGAGATTACAAAGTTCTCTCTCGCTCCCTTCTTGAACTTTTTGGAGAGGAATTCCAACCTGCTGCCCCTCAATCTCCTCAGTCCCAATTTAACAGAAAGAAGGCCAAGAAACAGTCGGCCTTCATCAAGATGAAGCTGTCTATCTCCGCAAAGAAGGCTCTCTCGAAGATTGATGACTGGATGATGGAGCGGAGACAAACAGTTAAGACTTCCTTCTCGTTTCCACCAGCTCGTCTTGCTTCAAGAGCGGGTATGTGGTATGCAACTGGAGAACCTTTGGGTCTGGGAGTGCCTTCCTCCTCCAAGGGTGACTTCTCTGGTTTAGTGGACTCTGCTAGAAGGCATGCTCTCAACTCAGCCAAGGTCATGTGGTCAATGTCGGAGCTGGATCATCTCGTCAAAGGTATTTTTAGAGCCTTTGAGGTTTTTAGTTTCCTAGACTGGTCGCTTGGGACTCTCGCAAGGAAAACTGAACAGATGGATGGATCTAGGGACCTTACGAGCATTATGTCCTGTATGGATAAGGCCCTCAGAGATGGGGCGAATGAGTTGGCTGCTCTGTTCTCAGCTGGGGTCCTAAAGAAGAGAGCTCTGCTTTGCTCTTTTGCTTCTAGGTCTGTTACCAATGCTCAAAAGTCTGAGCTTCTTTACGCCCCCCTCTCTCAACATCTTTTTCCCGAGTCTCTGGTTAATGACATTACGCGTTCTCTGGCCCAAAAAGCCACCCAAGACCTTTTATCTCGTTCTGCTCGTAAGCCCTTTGCAGCCCCTCCTTCTTCTTTGAAACGGGAGGAAAGGAGATTCCAGCAGCCCTTTCGGGGCAGGACTACTTCAAGATCAGATTTTAGAGGGAGAAGGCAAGATTCAGGACCAAGATCTACCAGGGGTTCTTTCAGACCTCGCTCCAGGAAATGAAGTTCGTCTCCTCCAGACGGTAGGCGCAAGACTGTCAGGTTTTTGGCAGTCCTGGAAGAGGAGAGGGGCGGACACCTGGTCCCTCTCAGTCATCAAGGAAGGATACAAGATCCCCTTTCTGAAAAAACCTCCTCTCGCAGATGCTCCGCTGGCCTTAGTAGCCCGGTACTCAGATCCTGGGAAACAGAAGGCTCTAGTAGACCTTGTCAACCAAATGCTAGACAAGGGGGCGATAGAACCGGTTCGGGATCTAGTCTCCCCAGGCTTTTACAATCGCCTGTTTCTGGTCCCCAAGAACTCGGGCGGATGGAGACCCGTCCTGGATGTCAGCGCGCTCAACGTATTTGTGGAGAAGACAAAGTTCTCCATGGAGACGACTCAGTCGGTGCTGGCGTCAGTACGTCCAGGGGACTGGATGGTGTCCCTCGACTTGCAGGACGCATATTTCCATGTCCCCATCCATCCGACTTCGAGGAAGTACCTGAGGTTTGTAATGGAGGGCAAGTGCTTCCAATTCAGAGCTCTTTGCTTCGGTCTCAGCACGGCTCCTCAAGTCTTCACCAGGGTAATGGCGAATGTGTCAGGTTGGCTGCATCAGGAAGGGATAAGGATATCCTTCTATCTGGACGATTGGCTGATTCGTGCACGATCGAGGGAGAAATGTCTGGAGGATTTACGGAAGACTTTTATGATGGCTCAGGATCTAGGCCTGGTCATCAACAGGGAGAAGTCTCAGATCAGACCGAGTCAGACTATTCTCTATTTGGGGATAGTTCTGAATTCAGTTCTTTTTCGGGCTTCTCCCTCTCAGGAAAGACAGGCCAAGTGTCTCGTAAAAGTCAGAACTTTCCTGGACAAGAAGAGATGCACAGCGAAGGAGTGGATGAGTTTGCTGGGGACTCTGTCCTCCCTCGAACTGTTTGTCTCTCTGGGGAGACTCCACCTAAGGCCTCTTCAGCACTTTCTTTCGAAGACATGGAACAGAAAGATGCAGGAAGACTCCTTTTCCTTCCCCATTCCAATAGAAGTCAAGACTCTTCTGAAGTGGTGGCTGGACCCAACCTTGTTAGGGGAAGGGATCTCCTTACACAAGAAGAACCCAGACCTAGTGTTGTTTTCAGACGCATCAGAGTCAGGCTGGGGGGCAACACTAGAAAGCAAGGAGGTCTCAGGCGATTGGGAAGGAATTCAGCTGGGATGGCACATCAACAACAAGGAGCTGATGGCCATTTTTCTGGGGCTAAAGGCCTTCAAGGACTTGGTGTCTGGGAAGATTGTGGAGGTCAACTCAGACAACACCACAGCTCTTGCTTACATCAGGAAGCAAGGAGGGACTCACTCTCTGTCTCTCTTCGAGACAGCAAGAGAGCTCCTTCTTTGGGCGAAGGAGAACAGGATAAGCCTGCTGACGAGGTTTGTTCAGGGACAGAAGAATGTGAGGGCGGACATGCTCAGCAGGAAAGGGCAGGTCCTTCCCACAGAATGGACCCTCAACCAACAGGTCTGTCAGAGTCTCTGGAGGCTGTGGGGGAGACCCCTCATCGATCTTTTCGCCTCCAATTTATCCAAGAGGATCCCCATCTATTGCTCCCTATTTCCGGACAGAGAGGCAATAGCAGTAGACGCCTTTTTGATGGATTGGACGGGGATGGACACTTATGCTTTTCCCCCGTTCAAGATCATCAATCTGGTAGTCAGGAAATTCGCCCTCCTCGATTCGGGACGGATGATCCTGATAGCTCCGTTCTGGCCGATGAGGGAATGGTTCACGGAGGTGGTGGACTTGTTGATGGACTTTCCAAGAAGCCTCCCTGCAAGTCCAAATCTGCTCAGACAACCCCACTTCGAGAGATATCATCAAAACCCCCTCGCTCTCAATCTGACTGCCTTCAGACTATCGAGAAGCTCGTCAGATCGAGAGGCTTTTCAGCGCAAGCTGCAAAAGCTATCGCCAGAGCGAGGAGGGTCTCTTCGCAGAGGGTCTACCAGTCCAAGTGGGAGACTTTTAGGGCTTGGTGTAGGAAGCACAAGATTTCCTCATCCACTACCTCTGTGAGCCAGATTGCGGATTTCTTGTTGTACCTCAGACAGGACGCTAAGCTAGCTGTGTCCACTATCAAAGGGTACAAAAGTATGCTCTCTTCCGTCTGTCGGCATAGAGGCTTGGACTTGTCTCGAGACAAGGACTTACATGACCTCTTGAAGTCTTTTGAGACGACCAAGCAGACCCAGTTAAAGCCCCCTTCTTGGAACCTTGATGTAGTTCTTAAATTTCTGTGCACCAAGAGATTTGAGCCCATATCACAGGCTCCCCTTAGGGAGGTTACCAAGAAGACCCTCTTTCTTTTGGCCTTAGCAACAGCTAAAAGAGTTAGTGAAGTCCATGCAATTGAAAAACAGGTAGGCTTCAATCTGAATGGGGCAGTTTGTGCCTTGAGATTAGACTTTCTCGCTAAGAACGAGAACCCTTCTAAGCCCTGGCCGAGGACCTTTGAGGTTCCTAACTTGACCAACCTAGTGGGTCAGGAGCAAGAGAGGCTGCTCTGTCCAGTACGAGCCCTCAAGACCTACTTGTCTCGCACAAAAAGTGTGAGAGGCTCTTCTAGCTCCCTGTGGTGTTCTGTGAAAGATCCTCAAAAGCCCCTTTCCAAGAACGCTTTATCCTTTTTCCTGAGGGAAGTGATAAGAGAAGCGCATCTCTTGTGTGAGGAGGAACACTTCGGACTTTTAAAAGTGCAAGCCCACGAAGTGAGGGCCATTGCGACCTCGCTTGCTTACCGCAAGAACATGTCGCTCCGTCAAATTATGGATGCGACATTCTGGAGGAGCAACTCTGTGTTCGCCTCTCATTACCTCAGAGAGGTGAGGGTGGATTATGAGAAATGTTATACCTTGGGACCATACGTAGCTACGGCTTCTGTATTAGGCAAAGGAGTTACTACCTCCCCTCAACCTTAGTTTTGTTTACTTGTGCATAGGTTGGTGTATTTTTTATTGGTTGTCTGAGGACTTCGACTTGTGTACAGTCACCTCAGTCTAGTTAGATCATTTTTATCTACTTTGCAAATGTTAGGTGGTTGGTTTGGTAAAGTTGCGGTTTATTATTTTGGGCAATAGGTAGTCCTGAAGTCTAGTCAGATTGTTGGTCTCACCCCGTTGACAGACTCGATTGAGTGTTTTCAGCACTGCAGGTCACATCCTGGCTGACACTCCTAAGGGAAAGCGACTCAAGAGGCAGGAACCTTTGAAGTCAGCTACCTTAGCAGGTAAGGAATCAAGGTGTTTATTTATCCTACAACTTTTTTGGTTGTTTCCCCAACGATGTTACTGTCTATCACCCTCCTCCAAGTGTGTTAATCAGCTATGTATATATAACTGCCGGGTAAGTTCTATTCGTAAAAATGAAGTTTTTATGATAAAACAAAGTTTTATGAATACTTACCTGGCAGTTATATATACATTCGAAGGCCCACCCACCTCCCCTCAGGAGACAGGTCGGGCATAGATGAACTGAAGAACAGAGAACGGGAATGATTCCTCCTACCACCCTTTGACGGGTGTTACCACCCAACCACCACAAGGCGGTTGCCTAGTTTTAGAAAAATTCTGCCGAAATAGAGATAATTAGCTATGTATATATAACTGCCAGGTAAGTATTCATAAAACTTTGTTTTATCATAAAAACTTCGTTTTATCATAAAAACTTCATTTTTTAAATTGCTCTAACAGCCTTAATTTTTGTCATAGAGAGTCAGGTTGGTCTCATTCTTTTGGAAAATGCCTAAAGTTTCTCATAAGTTATCAAAAATATGCAAAAAAAAATGTAAATAGCAGTTTTTTTGCAAGGACGTACCAGTACGTCCATGGGGGTAAAGGGATGAGTTTTGTGAAACGTACCAGTACGTCCATTGGGGGTAAAAGGGTTGAACGCTTATTTTGTTTGCTTAGATGTTTATATTTTGTGTGCACTTTATTTCTCCCTTTTTTTTCCCTCCAGACTTCATGCGAGTCATGGAATCTGAATATCGGAAGAATTTATTCTCAAGTATTTTATTTTGTTACTCAGATGTGGTGTCAATGTACCTTCCAAATGTGAAGAGTCAGAACTCATCCCTAACAGGTGAAATAATGAAGGAAGACGGCGACAAGGGAAGCCGTACCGCCGGAACGAGAAGCGACGTTGAGAAGGACCACGAGAAGATGGACACCGAGGGCAAAGAAGACAGCGGTGACGAGGAAGGCAAGATGGAAATAGCGGAGAGAGAAAATTCCGACGACGAATCCGCGGATGAACAGGAAGAAGTTGGAGGGTCCGATGATGGCAAAGTAGGTCCTAGCTTTTTTTTTTTTTTTTTTTTTTTTTCTCCTAAATTTTGAATTATTTTCAAGCAAACCTATATTTTTAGGATAAATTAAGCCATGTTCCAAATAGAATTGTTCCGATCACTTTAATCGGAAAAGGTTTGAGAGGGAGAAATCTAAATCTTTAATGATACGGTACTGTAGAGGATTTATGCTACTGTGGACCAGAATCAAAAAAAATTTCTACTTATACAGTTCTGTATTCCATTTTATTCACTGTATGTCGTAATACCTCAAGGTTATTTTCCTTATGTAGAAATCTTTGATGTTATATTTTTATATTACATTGACTAATAGAAGAAGTTATGACTCCATATATAAACAAATTAAACTGTAATATCACCACACCAATGAAGGTCCATGCAAGTATTGAATTCATCACTTGTGTATCTTGACTGCAGTATAGTACCTCAAATTTACACAGTACTGTATGTTCTTAGTAACAAGGAAATATTTAGATATCACATTTTCTACACTAAAAAGATAAACAGGCTGTCAATTTTTTCGATAGCATTGTAATCCAAAGGGGTGCACAATGTAATGTGTAATATCAATCAATGCTCATCACATGTAGAGTTATCACAAACTATATGAAACGTGCGTAGAACAGAAGGCAACCTTGTAATTTCCACATTTAATTATACTGTTAAATACCTCATACTTCCCTTACACTCCCTGTTGTATCCGAGTGCCAAAGGGGCCGGCACAAATTCCATACCACCACCTCCTGACTTTCCGCAACCGTGCATTGGTTAAGTAATTCACCGATGACCGTATCAGCTGCATCAATTTTGAGTTTCTTACCTTGCTTGTGTTGGGTTGATAGACACTATATCGAGAGGTTTTGCATAATGCATAGTCCACTTATGGGCGAGTTTACACCACTTGTTTGATATGGGCAGATTCAGAACCTTGCTGTTGGTAGTCTTTATATTATACCTACACCATGTATAACCCCTTTACCCCCAGGGTATTTGGAAATTTCCAACTCTTAACCCCCAGGGGTTATTTTTTTTCAAGCACATTTTGCAGTATATTTTTTTAAAATTGCTAACAGCCTTAATTTTCATCATAGAGAGGTCAGGTTGGTCTCATTCTTTTGGAAAATGCCTGAAGTTTCTCAAAATATTATCAAAAATATGCAAAAAAAAAAAATTTTATAGCATTTTTTTACAAGGACGTACCGGTACGTCCATGGGGGTAAAGGGATGAGTTTTGTGAAACGTACCAGTACGTCCTTTGGGGGTAAAAGGGATAAGAGTCTTGAGTATTTATTCATGAGTTCTAATGCATTTATGGTGCTAATATTATTTACATAAACTCTACAAGTCTTTTGTTCACAAAGTTAGTCCATATTGTATAGGTGTAGAAGTGAAGTAAATGTAAGCTTCCATGTACTTCAGTGTCAGTTTATGTACAGTTTATCTAGAAATTATTCCCATAGTTGCCGGAAGGTTATTAATTTATAAACAATCGATTTGTTCTTACTTTTCTCCCACAGGATGATGCCGACTACGATGCCAAGACCTCGGAGAGAGAGGATAGGTCGGAGGAGAGGCAGGAGGAGGACATCGAAAGTGGATCGGATGACGACTAGAAAGACGAAAGCGCGGCCCGAAGTCGGAACATTGCCTTTGATTATTGTACCGTTTCAGATGTTGACATTTAAGTAGAACTGCTCATATATTTTTTGAGCATCAGATGTACCATATTTGTTTTTTTATCGTGGTCAATTTAACTGTGCTGTCATATTTTGTATGATTCGGTATTGTATGTATGTGTAAGATTGTTTTTTTTTTTCTTTGGGTTTATGATTTTTCTTTGTGTTTAGAATATTGTCTTTAGTTTTGCATTGCTGTATTCTACCACGAAGCTACACTTAAGTCATGAGTGAACAAAACGTTGTTATATGTCTGCATCAGAGCTTTTACTGACAGTGGTCGATTCATTGATGAATTTACTGAGTGTTAACTCTTGATGTTTTTAGGTAATAATAAATATTTCCTGTACTCTAAGAGTCTGACATAGAAATAATAAGTTTTAAGGTATCTATGGATGTTATTAACCTCTTGTTGTGGACACTCGGCATTATAAATTACATCCAGAATGGTGTGTCGATTAATGGTATACTGAAGCTTTAAGCAAGACTGGTGTGTCCTTTATTAGCATTCTATTAACCCTTTTACCCCAAAGGACGTATTGGTACGTTTCACAAAAGCCATCCCTTTACCCCCATGGACATACCGGTACGTCCTTGCAGAAAAATGCTATAAAAATTTTTTTTTTTCATTTTTTTGATAATTTTTTGAGAAAATTCAGGCATTTTCCAAGAGAATGAGACCAACCTGACCTCTCTATGGCAAAAATTAAGGCTGTTAGAGCAATTATGTGCTGGGAAAAAAATAACCCCCTCGGGGTTAAGGGTTGGAAATTTCCAAATAGCCTGGGGGTAAAAGGGTTAGCTACAGTTTTATCTCTTGCGTCTTCTTGCCTTTGGTTCAGTTTTGCTTTAATTTTCAGTTATTTCATTGTGATTCTTTAGGACCAATCCTCATGAAACTAGAATTAACATAGTGGTCTGATTAGACAGCTTGATAATAAGGTATTTCTCCTTCTAAGGAGGTTTTTTAATATAAACAGCCTGCAAAAATCCAACTTCAGTCCCTCCTAGCGGGGAAATGCAGTATTCAGCTCATGATTTTCTGGAAATTTTATTTGAAATATAAACAATTGTTATATTATATTTAACTGTTTCAGTACTTACCTGAGAAATATGTAAGTTCCCATCATTTTCCCCACTCACAGTGGTTTTGATTTTTCTCTACGATTCATAGTTCTCAGAAGAAAGAGAAATCAGGATGGTGGCAGTTTCATATTCTTAGCCAAGTTGCAACCCTAGTTGTATAAGCAGGATGCTACAAGCCCTAGGCTTCGACAAGAAAATTAGCCCAGCGAGGATTGGAAACCAATTATTATTATCATTATTACTTGCTAAGCAACAACCCTAGTTGGGAAATCAAGATGCTATAAGACCAAGGGCTCCAACAGGGAAAATAGCCCAGTGAGGATAGAAACAAGGAAAGATAAAATATTTTAAGAAATAGCAATGAAAAAAAAAGGGATTTTGACGAAGGAAAAATCTATTTCTGGGCGAGAGACCCGTGTCGCCCAGTGAAATGCTCCTAAAACTAGCAGTTATATACCTTAGAAATGGTGCTTTAGGAGCATTTCACTGGGCGACACGGGTCGGAGCCCAGAAAATATAAAATATCTTCAAAATCAATAACAATGTCAAAATAGATTTGTCATACTGTATGTAGACTTATGAAGAGAGGCTTATGTCTACCTGTTCAACATAAATCATTCGCTACAAGTTTGAACTTTTGAAGTTCCTCAAATTCAACTGCCAGATTTGGAAGATCATTCCCAAATCTGGTCACAGCTGGAATAAAACTTCTAGAATACTGTGTAGTGCTAAGTCTTAAAATGGAGAAGGCAAGACTTGGAATGAACTGCATGCCTAGTACTACGTACATCTTTATGAGAATTTATATTTCATGACGGACAAACTTTTACATTGAGAAAATGAATAGCGTAGGACTCTTGGGTAAGTACAGTACTAAAGTAATTTTAGTATGAGTTATATTTCATACTTCATGGAGACTTATGTCGTATTGCAATTTGTTTTTGTTGAGAAGGCCATTATATCAATTATAAAAATTGTTTATGTGAGAGATTAATACTGTATATCTTAATTTACTTATTCATAGCTTTCATTTTGCTTCTTTGAAGAAACTCATTTTTCATGCATTTTAATGCATTTGGTATTATTACAGAGGAAACGCATGCAAGGAATGAAAATTTACTTGGATGTCGTGAGGTTATCTCTTACGATTGTCATGTTATGTGTTATTACGAGACATGGATACAATATGAAAAGGTAATTATTGAATTATTGAGTAGTGTTGCAAAAAGGAAATTGATTCCAAGTACAATAATCTACAAAGGTTAATTCAACATATAATTACTAGGTTTTCAGTAAACACTGGAATTCCTATGTAGGAATTTCTTTTTAAGTCTAGTTCGGGCTCGGTGGAAGGGCTTATTCAAAGCATCTCTGGTATACACAAATTTAGCGTAGAATTTGCGGCTTTTAAAGAAACTTGCAAATATAAGAAAGTCTAGGTACAATCAGTATTATGAAAACACTACTTGTGAAGAATCATAGATTGAATAGTAAATAGATATTTAAAACTACGCACAGTGCTTTATCGACTTAACAACCTTGTAACGTATCGGAATTATAAACTAAACTAAGCTCGTCAAATTCTGAAACAAAGGGAACTATTGCCTGCCCGTCCAAACCTGTAAACATCGATTCTTTTGTTCCAAGGTAAATGACCCTTCATATTTTGTCAATTTTTAAATAGCATAAAGTTCCTTTCAGGTCAAGAGAACATCTTTAATAAGTTTTTTTATTTTATTTTATCAGAATAATTAAGGATAAATTTGGGTGTCATTTTATATTCTTCATGACCAGAACTAGAACCCAATTGTATGAGGATTTATGACTGGTAACAAATCGACTGATTATTAACTTGATAAAGGTTATGGGAATTTTATTTCATGATGTTAAAGTATTTAGTCTTAAAAGCTATTCTATGAAAGTAAAAGTTACTGTTCTATGTTATATGTTCTGGGTTTATATTTTTACATGTATGATACTTAAAAACAGTCACCAGCGGGACAAGGTTAGTGTCTGTATACCAGACAGGTTGATGTTTTTTAGCGCCGAGCAAGAATTTAATTATTGAGTTTGGGAAAGACGTTAGTTGTTGCCTTATATTGTCATTTGTATTTATTATTGTTTATACAGAATTTATATGATGTTTTTTTTTTTTTGTATTCATTAACGTCATTAGTATTCCTTTAGATGGTAAAAATTTTTTGCTTACATTTTAATTATTTAAAATTCAACTTATTCAACCTAAATATCTTGGCATTCACATTTTTTGTATATTAATATTGATTTGTTCCGTAACTGAAATACAAACCATGCTATTTATTAGGGATATTACTTTCTGCCAAGCAATACCCCTAATAAATAACTAAGGTTTGTACCGTTAGGAAAAATACAAGTTATCTACAAATTTGTCATATCAGAATTAAACTAAAGGTGCTGAACAGGAACCTCTTGAGCACCCCGTACATACGAGGGACAAGTGCGCGGCAAGCAGACACTGTTACAAGTTTAGGGGGTGGATGGCGATAAGTGTTGTGAGGACATAAGGTAACAAGACACCCGAGTACCAATTGATTTATTGCTTGATCAGAACTACGTAGTAATGCGGACGGGAATGTAGCACCTCGGGTTGAGGAACCAAACGTCGGTATGGCGAGTCAGATTTGACTAACGATTACATACATATAAATCATGACATTAAAGTACATGGAACATATGCATATGTAATATTGTATTGGCGAGGAGGTCGGAGAATTCAGAATTGAATAATATACATAGAAATCTTGTCTGAGCAATGGTTATCTAATAAACTTAAGAATTAGTGCATTAAATGACAATGAAAACTGGAAGATGTTGTCTTTACCGTGTATGTGATGTCATAGACAAGTACACCCCGAGCAAATGATGGATGTGCATATGCCCATTGTTGAGGTATTGGATGGGGATGTGACTAGGAACCATGTTGACTGACACCACTCTGACTGCACTCTGCCTGGTGTGTTGGCCATGTTAAAGGTTCACCTGTGTGTGCCTATAGCCTTCTTTGTACTATTTGATCTTGTAGCATTATAAAATGGAGAGTTGAGGGCAAATCCGAGTGCCAGCCCGTGCATTTTCCCCTATTGTGGACGGGGCATTAGACCTTACGGGGTTACATTCATGTACTGTATGTAAAAAAAAAAAAAAGGAATACATGTAACCATAAAGATATATTTTTAGAAAGTAATATAAGAAAGTAATACAAATACAGTACCGTTTACACTGATATTACTATCGGTAATTGAAGAAAAAAACAAACCGTGAATGGAACAGTATGAAATAACTCTATAGATAAAACCACATACGAAAGTTATTCGATAGCAGATAAAGCTACATCACCTATAATTCCTAACAATTGTGATTCACCACTGAAGATGAAACTTGTTAGCTGTGACTGTGATATTATACGTATATAAAGTTATGAATCACAAAATGAAATTATGCATGTTATGAAAATTAAAATAGATATAATAGCTGCAACATTTCATGAGAAATTGAACAGGAGACAAGACAAAAAACATACTCTCATGAGAATAGATGCATGTACTGTTTACATAAAGAAACTACGAAAATAGATTTTAGTGTTAAAAAAGAATTGGATAAAACGAGGCTTTTAGAAGATGTTTGTGAGTAGCCTAGTTCCCTCAGGTGTCATGTTTTCTCAAACTTTATCAAATCTTGGTGTTGGCAATCTGGAAATTTTGAAATTTGTAGAAAAATACAATTCTTAAACTCATTACAAATAATGCTTGATTGCTGGAAACTTTAAAATTTGTAGAAAAATACAATTCTTAAACTCATTACAAATAATGCTGATTGTTCATGCTTGGTATAATACACAGCCACTAATATCCCCATGCATTTTATACAATTGAATAAGAATTATGATTTATAGAATTTTTTAGCAATACTCTCACTAAACAATGTCGCAATCCCTCGGATTAGCATTGTAGTTTGCTGTCTTAATACCCATTGTTCAACTGTATATAGGATTACTAGTTATAGATCATTGCATCCAGCTTGAACATTATGGCAAACTTTTGGCTTTAGCGTTAGGAAGAGAAATTTGTGTGAAGATACATAACGTTAGCTACTTTGCTAAGCTAGATTGAAAGAAATGTTGAGTTTGCTATACTTCTGATCTTTTGTTAATATTTTCAGTGACTTTGGTTGAACCAAATTGCTGTTAAGCTGATCTTTGTATAACTGTGCCATCAATTTTTAAAATACTGTATGAATCTATTTTGGCCATCTCTGTAGGGGTCAAATTTGACTCCTTGAGCTGGTCTATCTCGATCACTTTAATAACAATAACTTTGAAGTATTATGGCAAATATGAGCATGAGGGAAATAGTAAATTTTCAATATTAAACTTAGCCGGTGATCATATAAGCTGCAACTCTGTTGCTCGACAGAAAAACCTACGGTCAAAATACGCCAGCGATCGCTATGCAGGTGGGGGTGTACATCAACAGCGCCATCTGTCGAGCAGGTACTTAGTACTCCAAGTAAACAAAGAACCAATTTTCTCTCTGTCGGGCTACCGGCAAGACCTACTAATACGCTGTTACTAACTGGATTTGTTTTCACAACTATTTGGTGAAGTACACTATTCTAGTTTTGAGCTTTCGCTATGCAGGTGTTTTATCTTCATCTCAAAACTTGAACTCGTTTTGGATAGATTTAATTAGGGTGACAAAGAGAGTATGGACTCTCTTTCACTTTTAAATGGCCGACCCTTCCCTTAGACGGAAGTGTGTTTAGGTTTTAGTAATTTTGCTTAACACGTTATAGATCTATATATTTTATATCTCTCCGCCTTTATTAGGCCTCTTCGATTAACTTTCCATTTATTATAAACATATAAAGATAATTTTTATGTTTTGTTTATATGCGACCTTTCCTGATAGTAGGCGGTCCTAACTTGGAACCGAAGTTAATCAACGTTGAGCCCGTTATATCGTATTTAGCCTTTAAAGAATTTAAAACTTTTTAAATTTAATGTTTTATGAAAGAATTTCTTTGATAGTCTTCGTACTGTTTTCAAAGATGAACTAACGTTTAGTTTTTTAGACTACGCAGTTGTTAACGTTCAGGACGTTCAACATGCGCTCTATCGTTAAGATAGAGAGAGTGTATCACGGTTTCACTTTGCAGTAAGAGTAAATCGATTCTGACGTTTTGTTCATTCTTTCTTAGCTTTAATATTTTAAATTCTAAATTAAAGGAACTTTTTATTGGAAAACCTTTCAGTTTTTTTCCTTTAGTCAAATAACATGTTTTTTTGACGATATATAATTGGGCTCTTCTCTTAGGTGCGAAATCAAGAGAGAAAGAGAGAGAGAGATAGAGACGGAGGGAGAGAGAGGAGAGAAAACGTTCCGTTCAAGCGGGTAACGTTGTTCTCGCGTTACTCTCGTCCCTAGTCGCTGTACGGGGAAGAAGGTAAAACGTTTCTAGGGTTTTATTCTTGTCCCCAGGCTATGTGCGGTGAGAGATTGTAAACGTAGTTTATTTGAACTAGTGTTTAGTCTCTTTCCCAGCCACTGAAATTTTTATCTTTATATATGTTTTCTGTTTTTTGCTAGTATTAATGAGCTGCATTATACGACTTATTTTGCAATTACTACCTTTTAATTAGGGTAGAATTGCGTGTTTCAGGTAGAAATCAGTAAAAGTTTCGATTTCAGTGAAATAAGTGCAAAACAGAAAATCAAAGTGATAAAGTGATATGCGCAAAGTGTTACAGTTTTGCGTCCAAGGGTTCGTCTGTTCGTGCCTGTCGTTCACCTAGTCCGGGACCTCTTGCAAGCTCCCAAGCCCAGGGGAGAAGTAATGTCGAACGACTTATGGGTTCGTCAGGCCTTGATCAACGAACAGACGTTTCCCTCCGTGGTTTCGGGCGTATCTACCCAAGATCGCCCCACCCACACAAAGACGAGAGAGCCCATTTATTTCTCGTCTGCGGAAGAGGTTTCTCGTAAGAAACCATGGACCAATGTCTCGCAGCTTATTAAGCGCAAGTCGGTCCCTTCCGCGCAAGTCCAACGGCCCAGTTGTAGCCACTGGGTCAGTTCGGACTCGCTGCAGTCTTCCGACGACTGCTCACCTCCTAAGAGAGGCAAAGCGGTACCGCATCAGGCAGTCACACCGTCTGTTGCCGCACCTGCTCCTGTAGACCCTAAGTGGTCTTTGCTGCAGACCATGCAGTCTCAGTTAACGTCATTGATGCGGGACTTTCGTGCGGAGAAAGTTGACACTGCACCAACCTCTAACCTACAACCAACCACGGTTGTGCGTCCTCTGGACGCTGAGGCGACCTTCTGCCGCACTCCAGCTGAGAGAGTCCCGCCACCCATGCGTTCCAGTGTACCCTGCCAGCCGCATGTTGACGTTCAGTAACGCACGGAACCTTCCGTTGACGTTCGCGAGGTACAACAACAGTCTAAGTTGTTTTGTTTTGACGCGGTACGTCAACCTCCGCATTCTAGAGTTGTTTTGACTGCTCAGTATAGACAGTCAAAGCAGTCTCGAGTGAACACTGTATGTCCTCACGCACCTGTTGTGGTTGACAGTTCAGTTGTTGACAGTTCACAGACTGTCAAGCAGTTACATGACGTTGCCTTCTGGTCTGCTACTAATGCACCAGTGCTGTATGTCCTCACGCACCTGTTGTGGTTGACAGTTCAGTTGTTGACAGTTCACAGACTGTCAAGCAGTTACATGACGTTGCCTTCTGGTCTGCTACTAATGCACCAGTGAGAGACTCACTGAGATAACCTAGCTTTTATCGGACAAGGTTCCTGTAGATGAGAAAGTGCTGTTCTCTCTCCTACTGATATTCCCTTGAGGACTCTGTCATTTGGAGAGGAGCCTTAAGCTGCTTAGCCTCCTATGGACTTTAATTAAATCATGATGATTTTTTAAGGATCTTCGTCCAGATCTTGTAACTGCTGCTCCTCGTTCGCCTAACGTCAGAACTTACACTAGGCCTAGCTACTTCGAAGCCGTTGTTTTTAAGCTAGTGCTCTCTCGCTCTCCTAGAGAGCGTTACGTTGGCTAGGCGACTGGTTTTTGCACCAGGAGGAGTTTTAGGGATACAGCCTTTGATTTCCCTTCTTTTAAACTGGCTTATAGAGCGAGAGTCTGATAGGACACGAGAGAAGTTCTCGGCTTGGGAGTTCATGCCTCTGCCCAGATAGACTTCTCAATTCTGGTAGACTCGCCCTGGCGCCTAGCCAGGAGACGCTCCAAGTTGTTTACAGGTCAACTTCTCAACTTTTGTCGAGCCTTTGAAGTTTTGCTGTACTATTATGTCACACATAACAAGGCTTTCAGGGATGGTAAATGGTTCCGCCTCAGTCGCTAACCCCGTCTGTTGCCACACCTGCTCCCGTAGACCCTAAATGGGCTTTGCTGCAAGACATGCAGTCCAAGCTTGCGTCCTTGATAGAGGACTTAAATGCGGAGAAGAACCTTCTGGCCAACAACCTTCCAACCGGTTGGTTGTGCGCCCTGTTGACGCTGAGGTAACCTACTCGCGTCTGCCAGTGGAGGTGGTTCCTCCTTCTGGCCAACAACCTTCCAACCGGTCGGTTGTGCGCCCTGTTGACGCTGAGGTAACCTACTCGCGTCTGCCAGTTGAGGTGGTTCCTCCACCGATGCGACCCAGTGTGGGTTGCCAGTCGCACGTTGACGTTAAGCGACGCTCGGAGGTGGTTGTTGACGTTCAGGACGTTCAACAACCAGCAGAGGTGACTTGTTGTGAAGCAGTGCGTCAACCTCAGCAACCCGGTAGGGTGTTGACTGCACAACCCAGACAGTCTAGACAGTTTCGGGTTGACGCTGTACTTCCTCGCGCACCCATGGTTGTTGACAGTTCACAGACTGTGCAGCAGTGCCATGATATTGCGTCCGGCTCCGTCACGCATCCACCAGTGCGACCAGATTCAGCGAGTCAGACGTTGCCCACTCCGTTGCCGTTTCCTCATCAGTTTCGGATGAGGAACCCTCTGATGAGGACGTTGCTGAACAAGACGATCAGCCCCCAGCCCTGCTATCCATCCAGAAGATGCTGAAGAAGGAACGCTGATCAGTCAGGCTGTGGATGAGTCTGGTATGGACACTGTCATCCGTGGATCAATTTGTGTCACTAGGAAGACTACACCTCCGTCCTCTTCTATACCATCTAGCTTTTCACTGGAAAAAGGACAAGACGCTAGAAGCGGTCTCGATCCCGGTTTCCGGAAAGATAAAGTCTTGTCTGACTTGGTGAAAGGACTATATCAACCTTAGAGAGGGTCTTCCCCTGACTGTTCAGACTCCCAACCACGTTCTCTTCTTGGACGCATCGGACGTAGGCTGGGGTGCGACATTAGACGGTAGGGAATGCTCGGGATTATGGAACTCGAGTCAAAGGACAATGCATTTCAACTGCAAGGAGCTACTGGCAGTACGTCTGACCTGGAAAGCTTCAGGTCTCTCCTTCAAGGCAAAGTGGTGGTGAACTCGGACAACACCACGGCTTTGGCGTACATCTCCAAGCAAGGAGGGACCTACTCTCTGACATTGTACGAGATCCCAAGGGACTTCCTCACCTGGTCAAAAGGTCTAGACATATCACTAGTAACGAGGTTCATCCAAGGCAACTTGAATGTCATGACAGATTGTCTCAGTCGGAAGGGACAAATAATTCCAACAGAATGTACCCTCCACAAGGATGTATGCAAGAGACTTTGGGCCACCTGGGGCCAGCCAACCATAGATCTCTTCGCAACCTCGATGACCAAGAGGCTCCCAATATTTTGCTCACCAATCCCGGACCCAGCAGCAGTTCATATAGATGCCTTTCTACTAGATTGGTCACATCTAGATCTATATGCATTCCCTCCGTTCAAGATTGTCAACAAGGTACTGCAGAAGTTCGCCTCTCACGAAGGGACAAGGTTGACGCTAGTTGCTTCCCTCTGGCCCGCGAGAGAATGGCTCACCGAGGTACTTCGATGGCTAGTAGACGTTCCCAGAACACTTCCCCTAAGGGTGGACCTTCTACGTCAGCCACGCGTAAAGAAGGTACACCAAGGCCTCCACGCTCTTCGTCTGACTGCCTTCAGACTATCGAAAGACTCTCGAGAGCTAGAGGCTTTTCGAAGGAGGCAGACAGAGCGATTGCTAGAGCAAGGAGAACATCCACCCTTAGAGTCTACCAATCGAAGTGGGAAATCTTCCGAAACTGGTGCAAGTCAGTATCCGTATCCTCGACCAGTACCTCTGTAACTCAAATAGCTGACTTTCTCTCATATCTGAGGAAAGAACGATCTCTTTCAGCTCCCACTATCAAGGGTTACAGAAGCATGTTGGCATCAGTCTTCCGTCACAGAGGCTTAGATCTTTCCAACAATAAAGATCTACAGGACCTCCTTAAGTCTTTTGAGACCACGAAGGAGCGTCGTTTGGTTACACCTGGTTGGAATTTAGACGTGGTACTAAGATTCCTTATGTCAGACAGGTTCGAACCGCTACAATCAGCCTCCCTGAAAGATCTCACCTTAAAGACTCTTTTCCTGATATGCTTAGCCACAGCTAAAAGAGTCAGTGAGATTCATGCCTTCAGCAAGAACATCGGATTCTCATCCGAAACGGCTACATGTTCTACAACTTGGTTTTCTAGCCAAACACGAGCTGCCTTCTCGTCCTTGACCAATATCGTTCGATATTCCAAACTTATCGTATGGTTGGAAATGAACTAGAAAGAGTCTTATATCCTGTAAGAGCTCTTAAGTTCTATTTAAAAACCTTTACGAGGCCCGTCTGAAGCTTTATGGTGTTCAGTTAAGAATCCATCTTTGCCTATGTCAAAGAATGCTTTATCCTATTTTATCAGACTGTTAATACGAGAAGCTCATTCCCATCTGAATGAGGAAGGCCAAGCTTTGCTGAAGGTAAGGACACACGAAGTTAGAACTGTCGCAACTTCCGTGGCCTTTAAACAAAATAGATCTCTGCAAAGTATAATCGACGCAACCTATTGGAAAAGCAAATCAGTGTTCGCGTCTTTTTATTTTAAGAATGTCCAGTCTCTTTACGAGAACTGCTACACTCTGGGACCATTCGTAGCAACGAGTGCAATAGTGGGTGAGGGCTCAACCACTACAATTCCCTAATTCCATAACCTTTTTAATCTTTCTCTTGAAATGTTTTATTATTGTTTTTGGGTTGTCCGGAAGGCTAAGAAGCCTTTCGCATCCTACATGATTTGGCGGGTGGTCAAAGTCATTTCTTGAGAAGCGCCTAGATTAGAGGTTTTGATGAGGTCCTGTTGTATGGGTTGCAACCCTTGATACTTCAGATCCTAGGGGTCGCTCAGCATCCTAAGAGGATCGCGAGGCTCCGTAAGGAAGACGTACTTAAAAAGGCAGAGTAATTGTTCAAGTCGACTTCCTTACCAGGTACTTATTTATTTTATGTTTGTTATTTTGAATAACTGCTAAAATGAAATACAAAATACTTAGCTCATAATAATGTAAACATATAATGCTGGTCTCTACCCACCCCCCTGGGTGTGAATCAGCTTATATGATCACCGGCTAAGTTTAATATTGAAAAATGTTATTTTTATTAATAAAATAAATTTTTGAATATACTTACCCGGTGATCATATATTAAAGGACCCTCCCTTCCTCCCCAATAGAGACCCAGTGGACCGAGGAGAAAATTGGTTCTTTGTTTACTTGGAGTACTAAGTACCTGCTCGACAGATGGCGCTG
>NC_090738.1:135528453-135535953 GCF_036898095.1 Palaemon carinicauda | reverse complement strand
ATTATTATTATTTTATTATTATTATTATTATTATTATTATTATTATTATTATTATTATTATTATCATTATTGTTATTATTATTGTTGTTGTTGTTGTTGTAGTTATTATTATTATTATTATTATTATTATTATTATTATTGTTATTTTTATTGTTATTTTTATTGTTATTATTATTATTGTTATTATTATTGCTGCTGTTGTTGTTGTTCTTCTTCTTCTTCTTTTCTTTAACTTTCTTCTATTTTTAATTTAATTTTATATTTCATATTCTATTTCCTCTGTATTTTACCCATTTTCCTCTATTCCAAGCTCTATTTTAAGACCCACATTTCCTCTATTTTTCTTGCTCTATTTTAACTCCCTCATTTCTTATCTATCTCTTCACGTTCAATATTAACCCTCGTGTATCTCTTAATTCTTATATTTTGCCCTAAATCCTTCATTTTCCCAATTCCTTACACGTTATTTCTATTCCTTCATTTATCCTTCTCCCATTTAGTCCTGTAGGCCTATAATCTTACTTTCCTCTATATTTCTCCCCATTTAGCGACCTCCTTACCGTAGGAGACGTTCCCGTGCAGGACCAACTGTTCGCCGAGATCACCAGCGAAGGACTCAGCTTCCTGCCAGGGATGTTCGATGGCATCCTCGGCATGGGCTTCGTCGAGATATCTGCCCTCGGAGTTCCTACGGTGTTCGACAACATGGTCGAACAAGGTGTTGTGGATGATCCTATCTTCTCCTTCTATCTCAACCAGTATGTGTTTTTATTTGTTTTATTTCTTTGAAGCACAAATGTTTATTATAAATTGTATCTTTAATTCTCTCTGTATATTAGCTTATTCTCTAAGAGAGAGAGAGAGAGAGAGAGAGAGAGAGAGAGAGAGAGAGAGAGAGAGAGAGAGAGAGAGAGTGAAGCACAAATGTTTATTACAAATCATATCTTTAATTCTCTCTGTAAATTAGCTTATTCTATGAGAGAGAGAGAGAGAGAGAGAGAGAGAGAGAGAGAGAGAGAGAGAGAGAGAGAGAGAGAGAGAGAGAGAGAGAGAGAGAGAGAATGTTTATTACAAGTCATATCTTTAATTCTCTCTGTAAATTAGCTTATTCTGTAAGAGAGAGAGAGAGAGAGAGAGAGAGAGAGAGAGAGAGAGAGAGAGAGAGAGAGAGAGAGAGAGAGAGTTATATCTTTCATTTAATTTGTAAACTAGATAATTCCATATTGGAGAGAGAGAGAGAGAGAGAGAGAGAGAGAGAGAGAGAGAGAGAGAGAGAGAGAGAGAGAGATTTTTAAATTAGATAATTCTATAACAGAGAGAGAGAGAGAGAGAGAGAGAGAGAGAGAGAGAGAGAGAGAGAGATTTGTAAATTAGATAATTCTATAACAGAGAGAGAGAGAGAGAGAGAGAGAGAGAGAGAGAGAGAGAGAGAGAGATGTCTTTCATTCAATTTGTAAATTAGATAATTCTATAATGGAGAGGGAGAGATAATTCTATTATGGAGAGAGAGAGAGAGAGAGAGAGAGAGAGAGAGAGAGAGAGAGAGAGAGAGAGAGAGAGAGAGAGAGAGAGAGAGAGAGAGAGAGAGAGAGAGTGGATTCACGACTTTAAAAAAATATTCCAACTTTTTAGCAACATGTCCGGAACACCGGGAGGCGAACTGGTTTTGGGAGGATCGGACCCGAACCACTACGAAGGGGAATTTGCTTACGTCCCAGTTTCAAGAGTCGGGTACTGGGAAGTCACTGTTGATGGGTAAGTAAGGTCATTGTTTAACCCTTTGAGCCCCAACCCCCTCTGCAAATGATTTTGTTCCCAAGCTAATTTTTCGGACATTTTACTTAATTCATCTCGGTAACAAAATTATACAAGATAAGACTAAATTTTTTTTTTTTTTTTTTTTTTTTTTTTTTGTATAGCAATAAAATTCCTTTCAATTGACATACACAGATAATACAAGAGAGAAAAAACTGTTAATTACTGCACAGCAATTGTATAAGGTCTTATGGTGCAGAAAGGGTTAATATATTAGTTGAAATGTTAGATTCATTAGAGTAAGTAGAGCTTTGAAATGCATTAGTTACATTATGTTGATAGCTTGGCGTTTTTTATTTTTGGCACTCAAATTTCGTATTTCCTCAAAAAATGGGCTATTTCAATAAGTTCAAATTATTTTATGATGAATAATGCATTATTTATATTATATTGATAGCTTGGCGATATCATTTTTGCCGCTCAAATTTCGTATTTCCTCAAAATGGGTTATTTCAATAAGTTCAAATTACTAGAGAATAATTTCTCAAAGATGATATGTGGGCAAAAATCAAAATACTGTAGGCCTATATCTGTTTATAGCTAATTTTTTGAGCTCAAACTCTATATTTCCTGAAAATAACGAGTTAATTCAATAATTCAAAATAATTTTCTAATGAATAATCCTTCTAAGATGTTATGCAAACAAAGAAAATGCTATAAGTCTGCTTATAATTTCTTTTGGACTCAAAATTTTGGATTTCCTCAAAATAGAGTTATTTCTATAATTTAAAATCCTTTTCTGATGATCCTCCAGAGATGGGATTTAATGAAACAAACAAACTAATAAAATACTTTGTTAATAACTTTCGTGAGATTATAAAGCAAAAATGATATGCAAATTTGCATTTTCTCAAAATAATTGATTTTTTCAATTACTTAAAAGCATTTCTGAGGGATATTCCTTCAGAAATGGGACATAAACAAACAAGGAAAATATTGTATCTCTGTTAAAACTCCAAAAATGAAATGCAAATCATTATAAAAAATCCAAAAATTAAATGCAAATCATTGCAAACAATCCAAAAATTAAATGCAAGTCATTGCAAAAAAAAAATAAATGCAAATCATTGCAAATAATCCAAAAATTAAATGCAAGTCATTGCAAAAAAAAAATTAAATGCAAATCATTGCAAATAATCCAAAAATTAAATGCAAATCATTGTAAAAATTCCAAAAATTAAATGATCATTGCAAAAATTCCAAAAATTAAATGCAAATCATTGCAAAATTTCCAGCATCTCAGTCGGAGGAGTTCCAAAGGCGTTCTGTAATCCTTGTGAAGTTGCCATCGACACAGGAACTTCGCTCATTGCTGGACCAACCGACAATGTAAAGGTAAGATATAAACTAATTCGTGTTTCTTTTTCTTCATCTCTATATTTGTCTTCTTTCGTTTATTAATTCAAATTTATACGTTATTCCTCTATTTCCATTTCACACGGGGCTGTTTTCCCTGTTGGGGCCCCTTGACTTGGAACATCCTACTTTCCCAATTAAGGTTGTAGACTGGCTGGTAGTATAAGATATCAGTGAATTCATGTTTCCTTTCCTTCATTTCCACCTATATCTTCTTCCGTTTACTTCTTCAGAATTATACGTTATTCCTCTATTTCCATTTCACACGGGGCTGTTTTCCCTCTTGGGGCCCTTTGCTTATAACATCCTACTTTCCCAATTAAGGTTGTAGATTGGCTATTAGTATAAGATATCAGTGAATTCATGTTTCTTTTCCTTCATTTCCACATATATCTTCTTCCATTTACTTCTTCAAATTTATACGTTATTCCTCTATTTCCATTTCACTCGGGACTCTTTTCTCTGTTTGGGCCCTTGGAACATCCTACTTTCCCAATTAAGGTTGTAGATTGGCTATTAGTATAAGATATCAGTGAATTCATGTTTCTTTTTTTTCATTTCCACATATATCTTCTTCCATTTACTTCTTCAAATTTATACGTTATTCCTCTATTTCCATTTCACGCGGGACTCTTTTCTCTGTTTGGGCCCTTGGAACATCCTACTTTCCCAATTAAGGTTGTAGATTGGCTATTAGTATAAGATATCAGTGAATTCATGTTTCTTTTTCTTCATTTCCACCTATGTCTTCTTCCGTTTACTTCTTCAAATTTATACGTTATTCCTCTATTTCCATTTCACACGGGGCTGTTTTCCCTCTTGGGGCCCTTGGCTTGGAACATCCTACTTTCCCAATTAAGGTTGTAGATTGGCTATTAGTATAAGATATCAGTGAATTCATGTTTCTTTTTTTTCATTTCCACATATATCTTCTTCCATTTACTTCTTCAAATTTATACGTTATTCCTCTATTTCCATTTCACGCGGGACTCTTTTCTCTGTTTGGGCCCTTGGAACATCCTACTTTCCCAATTAAGGTTGTAGATTGGCTATTAGTATAAGATATCAGTGAATTCATGTTTCTTGTTCTTCATTTCCACCTATGTCTTCTTCCGTTTACTTCTTCAAATTTATACGTTATTCCTCTATTTCCATTTCACACGGGGCTGTTTTCTCTGTTGAGTTCCTTCATTTCCACCTATGTCTTCTTCCGTTTACTTCTTGACATCCTACTTTACCATTTAGGGTTGTAGATTGGCTGGTAGCATAAGAAATCAGTGAATTCATGTTTCTTTTCCTTCATTTCTTCCGTTTACTTCTTCAGAATTATACGTTATTCCTCTATTTTCCATTTCACATGGGGCTGTTTTCCCTCTTGGGGCCCTTGGCTTGGAACATCCTACTTTCCCAATTAAGGTTGTAGATTGGCTAGTAGCATAAGATATCAGTGAATTCGTGTTTCTTTTTCTTCATTTCCACCTATGTCTTCTTCCGTTTACTTCTTCAAATTTATACGTTATTCCTCCTTTTCCATTTCACGCTGGGCAGTTTTCTCTGTTGGGGCCCCTTGGCTTGGAACATCCTACTTTCCCAATTAAGGTTGTAGATTGGCTATTAGTATAAGATATCAGTGAATTCATGTTTCCTTTCCTTCATTTCCACCTATATCTTCTTCCCTTTACTTCTTCAAATTTATACGTTATTCCTCTATTTCCATTTCACACGGGGCTGTTTTCTCTGTTGGGTTCCTTCATTTCCACCTATGTCTTCTTACGTTTACTTCTTCATATTTATACGTTATTCCTCTATTTCCATTTCACGCGGGACTTTTCTCTGTTGGGGCCCTTGGCTTGGAACATCCTACTTTCCCAATTAAGGTTGTAGGTTGGCTAGTAGTAGTGCAAACCTTTTGGCCTTTTAAAATGACGAATATCTTCACAGTTTTAAAAACCCCAATTAAGGTTGTAGGTTGGCTAGTAGTAAAGCAAACCTTTTATCCCTTTAAAATGACGAATATCTTCACAGTTTTAAAAACCCCAATTAAGGTTGTAGGTTGGTTAGTAGTAATGCAAGCCTTTTATCCCTTTAAAATGACGAATATCTTCACAGTTTTAAAAATTAAATCGAATCTAGAAAAAGCTAAGTTACAAATATCTGTCCCACACAGTTTTGATTTAATAACTTAAAGCTATAATTGTCTATCAAAACATTTATTGATGTTCCAATAAACCAATTTCTGTCTATCTCTTCTCAGGAACTCATGGTCGACTTTGGAGCCTTCCATATCCTAGGACCCGAATATGGCATCTTGTGCTCAAATGTGCCAGATATGCCATCGGTCACTTTCACGATGAATGGTCATAACTTCGAACTAGAGGGAGCCGATCATGTTATTGAGGTGAGCTTATTTCCAACAAAGAAACTTTACTTTTACGTTCAGTGGCTACTTTCCTCTTGCTAAGGGTAGAAGAGACTCTTTAGCTGTGGTAAGCAGCTCTTCTAGGAGAAGGACACTTCAAAAGCAGACCATTATTTTCTAGTCTGGGATAGTGCCATAGCCTCTGTACCATGGTCTTTCATGGTCTTCTTGCTAAAGGTAGAAGAGACTCTTTAGCTGTGGTAAGCAGCTCTTCTAGGAGGAAGACACTTCAAAATCAGACCATTGTTCTCTAGTCTTGGATAGTGCCATAGCCTCTGTACCATGGTCTTCCACTGTCTTGGGTTAGGGTTCTTTTGCTTGAGGGTACACTCGGGCATACTATTCTATCTAATTTATATTCCTCTTGTTTTGTTAAAGTTTATATAGTTTATATAGGAGATATTTATTTTAATGATGTTACTCTTCTTAAAATATTCTATTTTTCACTTTTTCCTCTCCTTACTGGGCTATTTTCCCTGTTGGAGCCCCTGGGCTTATAGTATCATGCTTTTCCAGCTAGGGTTGTAGTTTAGCAAGTAATAATAATAATAATAATAACAATAATAATAATAATAATAATAGCCCTTTCTAAGTGGAGATACTAAGTATTTATGTATTGCCATCATCAGCAAAGCTGTACTAGTCAGGGCCACCCATACTAGGTTAGTTTGCTGTGAGCGACCAGATTAAAGTCTCCCACCATCATCAGTCCGGAATGTACAGCGTGGTGATGAGAAGTGGCCAAACCCCAGACATGATTAAGGATATATCTGAGGCCTTTGCCCTGCAGTGAACTAGAAATGGCTGCATTTGTTGTTGTTAGTACATGTGTGTATATATATATATGTATATATATATATATATATATATATATATATATATATATATATATATACATATATATATATATATATATATATATATATATATATACATATATATATATATATATATATATATATATATATATGTATATATATATATATATATATATATATATATGTATATATATATATATATATATATATATATATATATATATATATATATATACATATATATATATATATACATATATATATATATATATATATATATATATATATATATGTATATATATATATATATATATATATATATACATATATATATATATATATATATATATATATATATAGCCTATATATATATATATATATATATATATATATATATATATATATATATATATATTTATATACACATTTATATATGTGTGTGTGATTGCAAACAGAGAAACAGGAAATAAAGGCAGCCTATTGTGGCAAGAGATTTGTATGCTAATATTTCTAGGTAGGCTTAGACGATTTTCCTTCGTAGAAAAAAAATTAACATTTAAAATTAATTTACTTTACTTACTGAGAGATAAAAAGCTTTTCGTAGCAATAATGATGAGGAGAAAGTAGAGAATAACGTGATAATAATGAATATTGGGGATTTCTAAAAACTAAAAATGGGCTCAACGAAGGAATCTGTATTAAGAACCATAGAATTATAAGAAAACGAACCAATGACAGTGTCATTCATATCAATGAAGATAAACGTGACTATATCCAAATCTATAATGTAATCTCCTTTACTGAATATCAAACGAAGATACAACACAAAAGCATAAAGAAAATTCTAATAATCTCGTCATCTTATTTCCCGGAACGTGAAACAGCCAATTGATCAGGGATTATAGGAGATTCTCATTGTGTGAGGCAGAAAGATGAGATTATGATGTAGGATTTTTCACTATTGTGAAATTAGGTCTATGTTCGATTTGAAATTCTATATTTATTAAGATATATACTCTCCCTGTTTATTTATTTATTTGCTTATTTATTTATTTATTCATTTATTTATTTATTCATTCATTCATTTACTTA
>NC_090738.1:135503453-135525953 GCF_036898095.1 Palaemon carinicauda | reverse complement strand
CAAATCGGTATATTTGCCCTTTCACAGTTAATATAAATAATATAAATGCTATTTTATAAATTATTATATTAATAAACTCTTTAAATTTATATATTTTCTTGTTATTAGAAAGAATAAAACTTAAATTGACGGGATGAGAATATACTCCACCATTTTCTATGATAGTAAATAATGACTAGGGTTGCCAGGTTGGCCTTTTTCGGACCAAAAAGAAAAAAGAAAAAACTCAAAATTTGACCTTTTTCGTGCTAGATACCTAAATTTGGCTTTTTTTTAAATTGTTTAGCCTTAAATGGTAAATTTTCAGCCTTTTTCTAATATCAGCTTGGCCTTTTAAACGGTGAAGTTGATCATACGTTGGCCTTTTCTCATTTGGAAAACCTGGCAACTCTGATAATGACGTCACAATCGTAATGTCATCAGTGTTGACTTTACAGTGCTCGTGAGAGGTCTGCATTATTGCTCCTGGGTGTGATTTCCTCTGTGTTACGAGGTAATGTAAATATGAGTTGATTTGTTGCAAGTATAATGCCATTTAGAGGCTTGCAATGGCTATGGTGTTCTTATTATTAGCGTAAATCACGAGAAAATTCTAATAAATGTCATGGAACTTTGTAAAATGGATCAGGGTATGGTAGTTTATTGTGGGTTACGACCTCCTATGTTGTCCTGTCTGAGGTTGATCTCTTGTTTACGATTTCATTCATAATATTCAGTTCCTTTTATCCTGCCTTGAAATAGAGCTGGCATAGTAGGGTCTAGGCTACGCTGGGGAGTATATATATGCATAAACTAATATATTAATTGGCTGTGGTGTTAATTTGATTCTTACTGTATATTCAGACTGTCAATCATTGAAGTATTTCCTTCTTAATATTTACTTGATTTGACATACATTTAATACGAAATGCTATTGTTTTTACTGTTTTTTTTTTGTGATTGTTTTAGATTTCATCCCGTTATCATCTTGGTTCCTATTTGTGTAGGACAATAAGGTAGTTATTTTATACCTTTCCCCATTTTCCATTTATTTGCCCTTTAATAACTTCCCATTATTTATTTATCTGTCATTTATATCTCGGAGCCTTTGTATATCAGCGGCCAGGTCCTCCCATATGCATAAAAAATGGACACCAACTAACCAAAACTTCTCCCCCTAACCTAACCTACAAGCTGTGTCCCCCCTGCGACCCCTCTTATGTTGCCATATTCATAGTTGGTATCGCCGAGCCTTTGTATATCAACGGCCAGGTCCTCCCACATGCATAAGGTATGGATATCAACTAACCAAAACTTCCCTCTAACCTAACCTACAAGCTGTGTCCTTACCTACTTACTTAACAGGGGTTCTAACGCCCCCCCCCCCCCTGCGACCCCTCTTGTTGCCATATTCATAGTCAGGTGTCATCATACATACAGGTGGCCGCTATCATACATACACCTCTATATCTCGGCTTGGAATTGTTAGATGAGGGATATATGAAAGGTTGGGTAAAACTGATCAACAATTGCATAGCCTATGCATTACGAGAGAAACTATTTGGGTATATAACTGAATTATTTTATGCTTTACAACACTCAGGGTTAGGTTAGGTAAGGGATCCAGTGAGCTGAGCTCGCTAGTTGGTTTAGTTATGGCCCCATTGATTAAGTCAGGTTAAAGAAGGTTAGGTTAGGCTTTATCCATATTGAAGACGGCTTATGTCTTTCCTTTTCCTTTCGCACCTTGTGTATAATTATTCTTGATTCATGCTAAAGCTGAAATTATGGTAAAAATTCAAGGCTAGACTAGAATCAATAGCCGTTCATGCAGTGGCACTTGAATATAAAGAGAAAAGATTTCGTATTCTAACCTAACCTGACGCAGGAAGTTTGATCTACCAACTTGACACCTTATTGGTGACAGTATTCTAGTGTACTTACACAAATGTGTAGTCATAACGAAATGATTGAAGCCTATTATTCCACAGTCTTATTTGTTCCTAGGCAGTACAAGCCGTCTTGCTTTAGTAGGGGTCGGATTCTGGCGAAAGGTAACAGCCAATGAAGAGTTATCAAAGATCTGACAACCTCCGCCTATTATCACTATAGGCCTGGTAACACAGCACTATTGTGAAGCTCACAACTAATTATAGTTTATTTAATTATTTTCAATTAGTAATCAATGAACAGTAGTGACTCTAGATGAGTCATTCAAATTTTGATAGTATTTCTACTCCTGTGTATGTTGTTATTTTGGTTAGCCATTTACCGTTGCTTTCCGTGCATTTATAATGCTTGTCACCAAGTCTCTCCCTGGTGGTAATGGTGAAGGGTTTTAGGGAAATACAGTAATCCTTTGTCTTGGTGAAAGCAAACTGTGAAATGTTAACAAGGTCATTGGAAGTCTCGTATGGAATGTGAGTCCTTTGAGATGGATGTTGACAAGGTCTCTGATGCAGTGTTTAACAGTGGAGCCATTACAGTCTTTAAATAGCTACAGTATAACTTTGTGAATGTTTTCTCTTCCGTGTTTTTGTACAGGATGTTGGTACTGTATTGCCAGTCTCTACACTCCCTGTGCCTATACAGTATAATCACTAGAACGTTCTGTACAAAATCATCTTATACGACTTTAGGATTTGAGTGCCTTTTGCCCTTTGATGATAGTTTACCCTCTAAACTCGCTATGATTTGTTCAAAATATTGGCAATGATTTACTCATGAGTAAGTTTGAGTTCTGAGGACGTTTAGATGCCCGTGGCGTTTTAGGAGAGAGATATTACATAGTTATTCTAAGGTGTCTGTCAGGAGATATAGGAACACCCACAAACTTCCATATATGAATAACTAGAGATTTGTATTAGGGGAAAATACAAATTATCTACGAATTTGTCATAGTTTCTCATAATATTGGCAATGATTTACTCATGAGTAAGTTTGAGTTCTGAAATTGATGAATGCTGCATTATAGCATAATAAGCAAAAGTCCCAGTTGCAGTGTAGTTTCCTTGGGAGATTAAACTTAAAGTGATTCAACTTATCACTGAAAGTAATAGTTGGTGTTGCCATAATTGCTCTGTAGTGCAAAGCGTAGGTTAGATGGAGTAAGAGTTTTTCCGTGTCTGATATGTAAAACGAGTAAATAAGAAGGTCTCAGAAGATGAGTAGAGCATTACTGTTACCTTCTCTCAAGTAAGAGTTTGGAGAACAGCGAGAAAGAGAGGGCAGTTGGCCTTTCAAATTTGCTGGGTAGAGCATTACTGTTACCTTCTCTCAAGCCAGAGTTTGGAGAACAGCAAGAAAGAGAGTGCAGTTGGCCTTTTACATTTGCTGGGTTTAAGTTAAAGAAATAACTGTACATGATAAAATTACGTGAATGTAAGCTGCCCATGGATAACAGGATGACTCTCTACCCTTACCAAGTCCCTGCCATTAGCGGGAAGTCAACTCACTTTCACATAGTGGATCTCAAAATTGTGGTTTGGTAAAAGAGGATTTGCTAAATCTGAAAGTTAGCCAGAGAAGCAGCAGATATGAATGTTAAAGTCTAGGAACGAAGACTGGTTTGATGGTATAGAAAATAGCGTTATATGGAGATCTAGTTTTGATAGTTCCGGCAGTTGGATTACAGGATAGACGAGTCAATTCGGTTCATTTCTACGTGTAATCCCATAAAGAGGAAAGCTAATTTACAAACTGTCTTGGTGATATCTGCTGTAACATTACTTTTTAGAAGTTGTAATATAATTGTGTCTTTCCGAACAATTATATAGCTGTAGGTTCCCTACGAACCTACAGCTATATAATTGTTCGGTAAGTATGCAATGAAATTTAATTTTATAATGAAAATCCATATTTGAACGTATTTTGTTTTCATATCTAAGTGGGTTAATTTTCACGTCTAACATTTTGGTTCATCTTTAATATTTCTTATCTTAGTGTCATTGTTCTAGTAAAGGTTAATGGTTCTAGATGACTTATAGAATTGCATTATGATCAATCTTCCAGCATGACACATCTAACTACATTGTAACATGGATGGCTTATTGAGAATGCTCATACATGATGGAGTGCAATACAGACACTTGTGAAGGTATGAAATAGAAGAAATGGACTTTGAACATGAAATGTGGCTTATGTTATAACCAAACTTTACTTAGCGTGTAAGAGGTCTAGTCAAAGATGAAGGTTTTGTAATATCGTTCTGTTTAAGCGATGAGATCAAAAAGTGATATAATGTCAGCGGGCAGTAGTCGGATGTAGAACGGCACCTCGTAGTAACGGGGGATGTTGAAGAAGGAGAAGACTAATTGGTAAGGGACCTCTGGTAGTGGTTTTAACACGCCCCAGTTACTACTGTATACCGATGCCCTATAAGGGTGAGCGAGCTGGGTATATTCCTGGTGTTTTTTGCAGTATTTATACCTTAGAAATGGTGCTATAAGGAGCATTTCACGGAGCGACATAGGTCCCTCGCCCAGAAATAGGTGAAGAAGATCGCTGGCGATAATGACCGCGTGATGGTAAGCGATGGCGAGCAGCATGTGTAGGTGAATGATCGCGTGATAGGGTGCGATGGTGATCAGCATCCGCAAGAGGGCGGTCGTTCAGGGTTGTGCGATGAGGAGCAGCATGCGTAAGCGGGCGATCGTGCAGGGTTGTGCGATGGCGAGCAGCATGCGCAGGTGAATGATCGCGTGAAAGGGTGCGATGGTGATCAGCATCCGCAGGAGGGCGATCGTTCAGGGTTGTGCGATGAGGAGCAGCATGCGTAAGTGGGCGATCGTGCAGGGTTGTGCGATGGCGAGCAGCATGCGCAGGTGAATGATCGCGTGAAAGGGTGCGATGGTGATCAGCATCCGCAGGAGGGCGATCGTTCAGGGTTGTGCGATGAGGAGCAGCATGCGTAAGCGGGCGATCGTGCAGGGTTGTGCGATGGCGAGCAGCATGCGCAGGTGAATGGTCGCGTGAAAGGGTGCGATGGTGATCAGCATCCGCAGGAGGGCGATCGTTCAGGGTAGTGCGATGAGGAGCAGCATGCGTAAGCGGGCGATCATGCAGGGTCGTGCGATGGCGAGCAGCATGTGTAGGTGATCGCTGGCGAGCAGAAGGTCGACGCGTGTCCTGTGAGAGGACAGGTGGTGCGGCGCGTTCACGAGCAGGAACGGGAAGATCGCTGGCGCGTTGGCGAACATGTGTTTCTGACACACGCGCAGCACGATGTTGCGTAGCCACAGGACCAGGTGGATGGTGAGCAGGGAGTTCAGCAGGAACTAAAGGTCAACTTCCAACCAATCACACAAGCTGAAAAGAAAAAGAAGAAAATTAAAGGCTGTCACGAAGGCGATGAACAGACACGTCTGATCACCGCCGAGCCAAAAGTGAAGTGAAGCAAGTCACCGGTGTGTGGAGGGGGGAGGGGTAGCAAGCTACCCTTCCCCACCCCCCGCTAACTAGCGCGGGGGTAATTAACCCTCGTTAAAAACTATTGGCTCGTCATTTCAGCTTCGCTAAGAGTAATACCCTTTGTAAATAGCTAAGGTTTGTATGGTTAGGAAAAATACAAATTATCTTCAAATTTGTCATATATATGGGAGTTTAATATCCTGTGTTTATCATCAAATACAGTTGTGAGTATCCATGTTCCTTAGCCACCTGCCTTTGAAAAGGAATGTTATGTATAGCACCATTTTCAATCAGAATTTAGCTACTGATATTTTGGTGTGTTGTGGGTGCAAATCTGTCTGATGTTCTTGCACCATCTCATTGAAAGGAATATATCCCCTTGTTGTTCCTATCATATTGTAGGATTTTTTAATGGGTCCATTATGTTTGAGAGCAGTCGTTATGGTTCCAGAAGTCTTTGATGTAGAAATGCTTTTGATGTTGGGGGCTGCTACTGCATTATACATTTTAGAAGTTGTAGGAAAGTGGATGTATTTTAACATATTTTATTGGTGATGCGTTTTCATATCTAATTGAGTCGTTGGCTTTGTCGTATCGGTATATTAAGCACACCGTAATGCTTTAACCCTTTTACCCCCAAAGGACGTTCTGGTACGTTTCACAAAACCCATCCCTTTACCCCCATGGACGTACCGGTACGTCCTTGCAAAAACTACCATTTAAATTTTTTTTTGCATATTTTTGATAATTTTTTGAGAAACTTCAGGCATTTTCCAAGAGAATGAGACAACCTAACCTCTCTATGACAAAAATTAAGGCTGTTAGAGCAATTTAAAAAAAATATACTGCAAAATGTGCTTGAAAAAAAATAACCCCCGGGGGTTAAGGGTTGGAAAGTTCCAAATACCTTGGGGGTAAAAGGGTTAATAAATCATTTACTGTACTCATCTTAAATGAAATATAGTAAAACTAGGTACAGTATATATAATATTTTGTAAATACTGAAAGATAGGAGAAATGGACCTAATTTTTCTTTTACATTTTATTTTTTTGACATTGGGTGATCAGATCTTTATTGAAATAGATTGTAAATTCTCTCAGCTATAAAGAAAACTGCATTTGATATTTATGTTAATGTTCCATTTGTATAAGAGGGATAGAAATGTTCTGAAATTGGCATTTCTTACATTTATGTAGACCTCTGCACTATTATTATTATTATTATTATTATTATTATTATTACTTGCTAAGCTACAACCCTAGATGGAAAAGCAGGATGCTATAAGCCCAAGGGCCCCAATGGGGAAAATAGCCCAGTGAGGAAAGGAAGCAAGGAAAAATATAATATAAGAACAGTAACAATATTAAAATAAATATTTCCTATATAAACTATAAAAACTTTAACAAAAGAAAAAGAGAAACTGAATAGAATAGCGTGCCCGAGTGTACCCTCAAGCAAGAGACCTTTAACCCAAGACAGTGGAAGACCATGGTACAGAGGCTATGGCACTATCCAAAACTAGAGAACAATGGTTTGATTTTGGAGTGTCCTCCTAGAAGAGCTGCTTACCATAGCTAAAGAGTCTCTTCTACCTGATGCCGGGATTGTTTCTTTAAGACTAAGAATTTATTAAAATCAGTGAATATGCGTATAGTATTGGCATCTCGAGAAAATGGATTACTTAGCATTTTTCTGGATTACTTAGGGAATTTTGTCATAAAGGATTTCTGTACAGTTTTAAAAACTTTTCAGCTGTTAATGAAGAAAGGACCATCTCATGAAATCTGATTTTGAAAGCAAGGAAATACAGTAGGCCTACTGTATAATCTGACACGACAGTCTGTATAGTCTGTCACTATTTTTTGTAGACTAGTACACTACTGTATAATCTGACACTACAGTCTGTATAATCTGTCACTCTTCTTTGTATACTAGTACAGTACTGTATAATCTGACACTACAGTCTGTATAATCTGTCACTCTTCTTTGTATACTAGTACAGTACTGTATAATCTGACACTACAGTCTGTGTAATCTGTCACTATTCTTTGTATACTAGTACAGTACTGTATAATCTGACACTACAGTCTGTGTAGTCTGTGACTATTCTTTGTATACTAGTACAGTACTGTATAATCTGACACTGCAGCCTGTATAATCTGTCGCCATTCTTTGTATACTAGTACAGTACTGTATAATCTGACACTGCAGCCTGTATAATCTGTCACTATTTTTTGTATACTAGTACAGTACTGTATATTCTGACACTACAGTCTTTATAGTCTGTCGCTATTCTTTGTATACTAGTACAGTACTGTATAATCTGACACTACAGTCTGTATAGTCTGTCGCTATTCTTTGTATACTAGTACAGTACTGTATAATCTGACACTACAGTCTGTATAGTCTGTCGCTATTCTTTGTATACTAGTACAGTACTGTATAATCTGACACTACAGTCTGTATAATCTGTCGCCATTCTTTGTATACTAGTACAGTACTGTATAATCTGGCACTAGAGTCTGTATAATCTGTGACTATTCTTTGTATATTAGTACAGTAATGTATAATCTGACACTAGAGTCTGTATAATCTGTCACTATTCTTTGTATACTAGTACAGTACTGTATAATCTGACACTACAGTCTGTATAGTCTGTGACTATTCTTTGTATACTAGTACAGTACTGTATAATCTGACACTACAGTCTGTATAGTCTGTCGCTATTCTTTGTATACTAGTACAGTACTGTATAATCTGACACTACAGTCTGTATAGTCTGTGACTATTCTTTGTATACTATTACAGTACTGTATAATCTTGCACTACAGTCTGTATAATCTGTGACTATTCTTTGTATATTAGTACAGTACTGTATAATCTGGCACTACAGTCTGTATAATCTGTGACTATTCTTTGTATATTAGTACAGTAATGTATAATCTGACACTAGAGTCTGTATAATCTGTCACTATTCTTTGTATACTAGTACAGTACTGTATAATCTGACACTACAGTCTGTATAATCTGTCAGTATTCTTTGTATACTAGTGCAGTACTGTATAATCTGACACTACAGTCTGTATAGTCTGTCACTATTCTTTGTATACTAGTACAGTACTGTATAATATGACACTACAGTCTGTATAGTCTGTCACTATTCTTTGTATACTAGTACAGTACTGTATAATATGACACTACAGTCTGTATAGTCTGTCGCTATTCTTTGTATTCTATTACAGTACTGTATAATCTGACACGACAGTCTGTATAATCTGTGACTATTCTTTGTATATTAGTACAGTACTGTATAATCTGACACTACAATCTGTATAGTCTGTCACTATTCTTTGTATACTAGTACAGTATTGTATAATCTGACACTACAGTCTGTATAGTCTGTCACTCTTCTTTGTATTCTAGTACAGTACTGTATAATCTGACACTACAGTCTGTATAATGTGTCACTATTCTTTGTATACTAGTACAGTACTGTATAATCTGACACTACAGTCTGTATAGTCTGCGACTATTCTTTGTATACTATTACAGTATTGTATAATCTGACACTACAATCTGTATAGTCTGTCACTAGTCTTTGTATACTAGTACAGTACTGTATAATCTGACACTACAATCTGTATAGTCTGTCACTAGTCTTTGTATACTAGTACAGTACTGTATAATCTGACACTACAGTCTGTATAGTCTGTCACTAGTCTTTGTATACTAGTACAGTATTGTATAATCTGACACTACAGTCTGTATAGTCTGTCACTAGTCTTTGTATACTAGTACAGTACTGTATAATCTGACACTACAGTCTGTATAGTCTGTCACTAGTCTTTGTATACTAGTACAGTACTGTATAATCTGACACTACAGTCTGTATAATCTGTCGCCATTCTTTGTATACTATTACAGTATTGTATAATCTGACACTACAGTCTGTATAGTCTGTCACTATTCTTTGTATACTACAATGAAATATGGATTTCTTGTTAATTTTAGAACCAAGGAAATACCGCATAATCTGTCGTTAGTATTTATACGCCACAATCTTCTTCTTCTTTGTCTGCATCTTTTCCCGCCTTTATGTGGGGTCGATGTTTCTGGCCAGCGTTCTCCATCTACCTCTGCCCCACACCTCATCACCGGTTAATCCCTTTGATCGAAGGTCATCCTTGATACAGTCCATCCACCTTCGCTTTGGTCTCCCTCTCCTTCTCGTTCCCTGTACCTCCATTTCCATCACTCTCCTCCCAATATACTGTTCATCTCTTCTCATGACATGACCATACCACCTCAGTCTACTTTCTTGTATCTTATCTGATAGTTTTCTAACTCCTTTGTTACCCCTAATTACTTCTATTGTAGCATTTATATGCTACGATAGAATATTGCTTTCTTGTTGATTTGAAAACCTCTCTCTCTCAATGGGAAACTTTAACGCTTCTCTTCTTTTGGTTTTGTTATGAATCAAATTCAACTTCATACAGAGGCACGGTGGTATGAAGCATTGAGCGGCGAAGATTAGATTGGAGAAATTATTGTCTTCACGCAAATTTTATTGGTTAGTCAATCTTCCAGCTGAGAAATTTATTGTTTAGTTGTTCTTCCCATTTTGAAATATATTGTTCAGTCCCTTTGCAATTTTTGATTTATTGCTTTATCAGGGTTTACATCATTCATAGTTTTTCCGTGAACATCAAATGAATTGTGAAGATTTTTCATTGTCATTTATAATACAAATGAAATAATTTCCTCTGCAACGAGGTTGGAAGGTTATGTTTTACCCCCTGTGTGTTTGTTTGTGAACAGCTTCCTGGCCACAATTTTAATCGTAGAGTAATGAAATTTGCAGGGATTAACTTTTATGTAAAAAGCTGGAAATGGTTAAATTTTGGAAGGTCAAAGGTCAAGATCACGGTCAAGCACAAGGTCGAGAAATAAGCTGCCGCGGCGTAGGTCTGCGCTCTACTGAGTACCCCTCTAGGCTAGTTCTTATTTAGGATGCATCTTTCTAATGTATAATCCTTCATCCAATAATGATTCCGTAAACAGCGAAGATATAAAATTACTCTCATTTAACCAAAAGTTTCACACGAATTCATTTCATGTATAGAGTCTAGACTATAATACAGACATATCTTATATCCTGCCGTTATAATTGTACAGTAGTTGTATCTTATCAGTCGAGAGGTATAGCATTCGGTAAGCAAGCCTTGTCTGTGATATGGTGTAAAGTCTAAGTGATAAATGGTGTTGTGTTTTGATTATGGGAATAACTCCCCCCCCCCCCATAAAGGTTGGGGTTCAAGAATCTAGTCTTTGTATGAATCTACTGACGCTTACTTTGTACCAGGAATTTTCATTACAGCAGTTGAGTACTGTATTAATACATCCTCTTACTTTCCTACTTCTAGGTTTTATACTAAATTAATCCAGAATTTATTGGTACAGTTGGGTAATGTTTTGCGCACTGCAGTACTGTATGTACATACTGTACAGTATTGTATCATTTGTCACATTACAAAGTACACTTATAGTGTGGTACATTCTGAAGACATATGTAGTTTACTGACTCATAGTCCCTCTTATGTTGCGTCAAAGTTGATTATTGTATTAACCCTTTTACCCCCAGGCTACTTGGAAATTTCCAACCCTTAACCCCCAGTGGGTTATTTTTTTCCCAGCACATTTTGCAGTATATATTTTTTTAAATTGCTCTAACAGCCTTAATTTATGTCATAGAGAGGTCAGGTTGGTCTCATTCTCTTGGAAAATGACTGAATTTTCTCAAATAATTATAGAAAATATGAAAAAAAATTTTTTATAGAATTTTTTTGCAAGGACGTACCGGTACGTCCATGGGGGTAAAGGGATGGCTTTTGTGAAACGTACCAGTACGTCCTTTGGGGGTAAAAGGGTTAAGTATCATACTGTATTGAAAATCATGGATTTAATAATGTTTCGCTCACTGCACGTATTTGCGTACAGTATTATTTCATTCATCGTCTTACAAAGTACGCTTGTAGCCCTGTATTTTTCAATATTAAACTTACCCGATAATCATGTAGCTGTCAACTCCGTTGCCCGACAGAATTCTACGGGAGGGATACGCCAGCTATCACTATACTAGAAGGGGGTGTACTCACAAGCGCCACCTGTGGCCAGGTACTACAGTACTTGTTGTTGACGCCACCTCACTTTTTCCTCTGTCGTGCTTCCGGCAAGACGTTCTTGGATACGCTTATGATTTTGGAGTATTGTTCACGGTTTGGTGAAGTATTTCTCTAAAATTTGCAGCTATTCGCTATACTAGAAACTTCTATATTAGCTTAGTTAGCTTTTGGAATTAATTTAATTATGGTGACGAAGAGAGTATGAACTCTCTTTCACCTTTTAATGGCCGACCCTTCCCTTAGATGGAAGTGTTGGTGTCTAAGAGAGTATAGACTCTCTTTCTTAATTTATTTTATATCTCTCCGCCTTTTATAGGCCTCTTCGATTAACTTCCTTTTATTATAAAATTATTAAAATTAATTTTTATATATTCGACCTTTCCTAATGGTAGGCGGTCTTTTCTTGTACCGAAGTTAATTAACATTGAGCCCGTCATTTCGGTTTTACCTGTTAACATATTATGCTGTTTTAATGTTTTTGAAAGAATTTCTTTGATAGTCTCGTACTGTTTTCAAAGTTGAACTAACGTTTTGTTTTGTCTCTGCAGTTGTTGACGTTTCAGAACGTTCAACTTGCGCTCTATCGTTACGATAGAGAGAGAATTTTCACGGTGTCACGTTGCAGTAAGAGTAACCGTGTCTAGCGTTTTGTTCATTCTTTCTTAACTTAATGGTTTTAATTCTACAAAGGAACTTTTCATTTTGGGAAATATTTTCCTTTAACAATAATATGTTTTAACGATATATATGATTGGGCTCTTCTCTCAGGTTCTAAGTCAAGAGAGAGAGAGAGAGAGAGAGAGATAGAGACGGAGGGAGAAAGAGGAGGATAAACGTTTCGTTCAAGCGAGTAACGTTGTTATCGTTTTTGCTCTTCTCCCTAGTCTCTTTAGGGGAAGAAGGTAAACGTTTCTAGAGTTTTTCTTGTTCTCAAGCTTTATGCGGTGAGAGATTTTAAACGTAGTTTATTTGATCTAGTGTTTAGTCTCTTTCCAGCCACTGAATTATTTATCTTTCATTAGATTTTTCTGTTACATTGTAATTCTGTTTTCGCAATTACTAACTTTTGAGAAAGGATAGAATTGCGTGTTTCAGGTACAAACCACTTAAAGTTTCGAGTTCAGTGAAATAAGTGCAAACAGAAAATCAAAAGTGATAAGTGATTAGCGCAAAGTGTGTCAGTGTTGTGCGTGAGGGTACTTCTGTGCGTGCCAGTCGTCCTCCCAGTCCGGGACCTCTTGCAAGCTCCCAAGCCCAGGGGAGAAGCAATGTCGAAGGGCAAAAGGGTTCGGCAGGCCTTGATCGGCGCACAGAAGTATCCTCGGTGGTTGCGGGCGTGTCTTAAGAGACCGTCACTCCCACCCGCAGACGATTGAGCCCTTATTTTGCTCGTCTGCAGAAGAAATTTCGGGGAGAAAACGCTGGTCTCAGGTCTCAAGACCTCTTAAACGTAAAGTCCAGACCTATGCCAGACGTACGAAGTTAGAGTTCAACAACCCGGATGCAGTCATTGGGTTAGCTCTGACTCTCCTCAGTCTCAGGTGACTGCACACCTCCTAAGAGAGGTAAGGCGATGCCACAACAGACCTTATCGTCTGTTGATCCCAAGACGACTTTGCTGCAGTCCATGCAGTCGCAGCTTGGGGTCTTAATGCGTGAGTTTCAGGCTGAGAAGGTTACACCTCCTCCTGCGAACGCTCCGCCTCTCCGCAGTCCAGTCTGCCAGGCGTACGAAGTTGAGGTTCCTCAGGCTACCTTACCGCGTTCTGAGTTGCCAGTTACCAGCGGTGTGCAGCAACCTCCGCCTCACCGCAGTCCAGTCTGCCAGGCGTACGAAGTTGAGGTTCCTCAGGCTACCTTACCGCGTTCTGAGTTGCCAGTTACCAGCGTTGTGCAGCAACCTTAACCTTCCTTAAGGCAACCTCAGCAATGGGAGCAGGAGTCTTATGCCTTACTTCCTCCGCTTCCGCTTGCGGTTCCACCAGCGAGGCAACAATCTCTTGAGGTACGACAACCTCTTCCATCAATGAGGCAGCCACCTCAGCACTCGCTGCAGCTTAGGCTAGCTCCTCAGGAACCTCAACTCGCGAGACAAGAACTGCGTTCTGCGCAGCCGCTATCTCAACTCTCGCAGCTCACACCTCAGGAACCTTAACTCGTTCCTCAGGAACCTGCTACTGCGCATCCGCAACCCTTACAGCAAGCGCAACTCTTGAGGCAGCAACCTCATGCTATGAGTCAGCCACCTCAACGCATGCATCTGCCACTTTCTCCTCAACTTGAGAAATAACAAATGACAATAATAACACCTCATTACTTTCATAACTTGCATTTGTAATCATATACATGTATGCCTACACAAACATTATGATAATGGAGGTTATTTGTCTTACTTATATAAAAATATATATGTATTCCTTGCAATATATTTTTAACAATATCGCAAAATATGGCAAAAATATCTTCAAAACAAAAATGAATCATGAGTTATGAATGTAAGGTAAATATTATGTTGATATTAAAACCCCATGCAAGCATGCATGAAGCACTCTAGCACTGGTCATGGAATTTCTGAGAAATGTTAAACGCCATGCAACACGCTCTGCTTACCTTACAGCATGCTCTACATACAGCATGCTCTGCATACAGCATGCTCTGCATACAGCATGCTCTGCATACAACATGCTCTGCATACAGCATGCTCTGCATTCAGCATGCTCTGCATACAACATGCTCTACACTCAGCATGCTCTGCATACAACATGCTCTGCATACAGCATGCTCTGCATTCAGCATGCTCTACATACAACATGCTCTGCATACAGCATGCTCTGCATACAACATGCTCTACATACAGCATGCTCTGCATACAGCATGCTCTGCATACAACATGCTCTGCATACCTTACCGCATGCTTCTCAGTCATACATCTTTGGTTGTTGCCAACTCACTAGACTGTCAAGCAGTTTCATAATGTTGCCTTCTAGTCTGCTGCTTTTGCACCATTGAAACCCTCACTGAGAGAACTTAACTTTTCTCGGATATGGTCCCTGTAGATGAGAAAGTGCTTTTCTCCCTCCTTCTGATATTCCCTTGAGGACTCTGTCATTTGGAGAGGAGCCTTTAGCTGCGTAGCCTCCTATGGACTTTTATTTAAGCATAACATGCTTCCAGGGAAGGTAATGGTTCCACTTCAGTCACTAACCCCGTCTGTTATCACACCTGCTCCCATAGACCTTGAGCTGTGTTGCAAGACATACAGTCCAAGCTTAGTCCTTGTTAAAGGATTTTTTGTTTACGGAGTCAGTGTGTCACTGGGAAGACATTCAACAACCAGCAGAAGTGACTTGTTGTGACGCAGTGCGGCAACCTCAGCAACCCGATAAGGAGTTGTCTGTACGACCCAGACAGTCTAGACAGCTTCGGGTTGTCACTGTACTTCCTCGCTTACCCATGGTTGACAGTTCACAGACTGTGCAGCAGTACCATGATCTTGTGTCCGGCTCCGTCAGACGACTGGCTTTTAAGAGCTCCCACAAGTCGTCGCTGTCTGGAGATTCTCAGATGGACTATGGATCTGACCAAAGAACTGGGCCTCCTGGTCAATTTTGAGGAGTCTCAGCTCATCCCATCCCAGACCATTGTCTCCCTGGGTATGGATCTTCAGAGTCGAGCTTTTCGGGCTTTTCCGTCGGCCCCAAGGATCTTCCAAGCCCTAGAATGCATCCAGAGCATGCTGAGAAGGAACCGATGCTCAGTCAGGTAGTGGATGAGTCTAACAGGGACACTTTCATCGCTGGCCCTGTTCATCGTGTTAGGGAGAATCCACCTCCCCCCCTTCAGTATCATCTAGCTGCTCACTGGATAAAGGACATGACGCTAGAGACGGTCTCAGTTCCTGTTTGAAGAGAGGAGGTCTTCTCTCGCGTGGTGTAAGAACAGCTTTCTTCTCAAGGAAGTCTACCTTTGGCTGTTCAGAAACCCGACCGCAGTCTCCTCTCGGACACATCAGACACGGGCTGGGGTGCGACTTTGGACGGACAGGAATGATCGAGAACATGGAATCAGGAGCAAAGGACACTTCACATCAATTGCAGGAGTTGTTGGCGGTTCTTCTGGCCTTGATAAACTTCAAGTCCCTCCAGCTTAACAAAGTGGTGGAGGTGGACTCTGACAACACCACAGCCCTGGCTTACACCTTCAAGCAGGGAGGGACTCTTTCGTGAAGTTGTTCTAGATCGCAAGGGACCTCCTCATCTGGTCTAAAGATCGAAAGCTCACGCTGGTAACGAGGTTCATTCAGGGCGGTATGAATGTCATGGCAGATCACCTCAGCCGGAAGGGTCAGGTCATCCCCACAGAGTGGACCCTTCACAAGAATGTTTGCAGCAGACTTTGGGCCCTGTGGGGTCAGCCAACCATAGATCTGTTCGCTACCTCGATAACCTAGAGACTCCTATTGTATTGTTCTCCGATTCCAGACCCAGCAGCAGTTCACGTGGATGCTTTTCTGCTGGATTGGTTCCATCTCGACCTGTATGCATTCCCGCCGTTCAAGATTGTCAACAGGGTACTTCAGAAGTTCTCCTCTCGCAAAGGGACACGGCTGACGTTGGTTGGCTCCGCTCTGGCCCGCGAGAGAATGGTTCTTAGAGGTACTGCAATGGCTGGTCGACATTCCCAGGACTCTTTCTCTAGGAGTGAACCTTCTACGTCTACCTCACGTAAAGAAGGTACACCCGAACCTCCACGCTCTTCGTCTGACTGCCTTCAGACTTTCGAAAGACTCTCAAGAGCTAGGGGCTTTTCGAAGGAGGCAGCCAGAGCGATTGCCAAAGCAAGGAGAACATCCACTCTCAGAATCTATCAGTCTCAAGGGGAAGTCTTCCGTAGCTGGTACAAGACCAATGCAGTTTCCTCAACCAGTACCACTGTAACCCAGATTGCTGACTTCCTGTTATATCTAAGGAAAGTAAGATCCCTTTCAGCTCCTACGATCAAGGGTTACAGAAGTATGTTGGCAGCGGTTTTCCGCCACAGAGGCTTGGATCTTTCCACCAACAAAGATCTACAGGACCTCCCTAGGTCTTTTGAGACCTCAAAGGAACGTCGGTTGTCCACTCCAGGCTGGAATCTAGACGTGGTCCTAAGGTTCCTTATGTCATCAAGATTTGAACCTCTCCAATCAGCCTCTTTTTAGGACCTCACATTAAAAACTCTTTTCCTCGTGTGCTTGACAACAGCTAAAAGAGTAAGTGAGATCCACGCCTTCAGCAGGATCATTGTTTTCACATCTGAAACGGCTACATGTTCCTTGCAGCTCGGTTTTTGCTAAACGAGCTTCCTTCACGTCCTTGGCCTAAGTCGTTCGAGATCCCAAGCCTGTCCAACTTGGTGGGGAATGAACTGGAGAGAGTACTTTGCCCAGTTAGAGCTCTTAGGTACTATCTAAAAAGGTCTTAACCTTTACAATGACAATCAGAAGCCTTATAGTGTGCTATCAAGAAACCTTCTTTTCCAAGTTCTAAGAACTCAGTTTCTTACTATTCAGGCTTCTGATTAGAGAAACACATTCTCATCTGAAGGAAGAAGACCTTGCTTTGCTGAAGGTAAGGACACATGAAGTGGGAGCTGTGGCTACTTCAGTGGCCTTCAAACAGAGCCATTCTCTGCAGAGTGTTATGGATGCAACCTATTGGAGAAGCAAGTCAGTGTTCGCATCATTCTATCTCAAAGATGTCCAGTCTCTTTACGAGTACTGCTACACCCTGGGACCATTCGTAGCAACGAATGCAGTAGTAGGCGAGGGCTCAGCCACTACATTCCCATAATCCCATAACCTTTTAACCTTTCTCTTGAATACTTTTTATGGGTTGTACGGTCGGCTAAGAAGCCTTCCACATCCTTGTTGATTTGGCGGGTGGTCAATTCTTTCTTGAGAAGCGCCGAGGTTAAAGGTTGTGATGAGGTCCTTTAGTATGGGTTGCAGCCCTGTATACTTTAGCACCTTTGAGTTGATTCAGCCTTCCAAGAGGAACGCTGCGCTCAGTAAGGAAGACGATCTTATTAAAGGCAGAGTAACGGTTCAAGTCGACTTCCTTACCAGGTACTTATTATTTCATTGTTATTGTGGATAACTGATTATATGAAATACGGGATACTTAGCTATCCTTTAGTCTTGTACACTGGTTTTTCACCCACCCCCCTGGGTGTGAATCAGCTACATGATTATCGGGTAAGTTTAATATTGAAAAATGTTATTTTCATTAGTAAAATAAATTTTTGAATATACTTACCCGATAATCATGATTTAATTGACCCACCCTTCCTCCCCATAGAGAACCAGTGGACCGAGGAAAAAGTGAGGTGGCGTCAACAACAAGTACTGTAGTACCTGGCCACAGGTGGCGCTTGTGAGTACACCCCCTTCTAGTATAGTGATAGCTGGCGTATCCCTCCCGTAGAATTCTGTCGGGCAACGGAGTTGACAGCTACATGATTATCGGGTAAGTATATTCAAAAATTTATTTTACTAATGAAAATAACATATTTTGAATCTGTATGCTGTACATTGACTCATAGCACCTTTTATATTGCGTCAAAGTTGTTTATTGTATTAAGTATCATACGTTACTGTATTGAAAATCATTCAATAGGACAGCGTGTAGTGCGTTGTGGTGGATCAAAGGTTGTCGCTGGTAAATCTCTTATACTCTTAGCTTTTTAGTTTATGTCATGGTATTATGTCTGGGAAACCATTCCTATCATTTGGAGGGTCCATAGATTATATAATAGAAGTGTGAACTTCATGAATAATTTTCATCTTTTTGCTTTCAATCTGTGCTTTCTTCATACAAAGTCTGCCATAAGTAAGATCATTCTTGGAGTCATATGTGGCTTGGGGGACTCTTTGAACAAACATGTTGCCTTTCAGATGGACTTTTTGGTTTGTTTTGATGTCTTGGTTTAATCTTTTGCTCAACTTGTATTGATTTATCATAGCTCTGTATTGACATAGGAAAATCCAAAGATCATTTGTGCCAGTATCCAAGTGAACTATACAGATTGCAGACATAAACAAAATATAACTTTAGGTACTTTTTTATGGTGTAGTGATACTGTAGGACTATACACCTAAGTCTCTTTTGGAATTCAGTACATTGGTTTGTTTTCTAACTACTGTACTGTGTCTTTAAATACTACTTTCCTATTCGAACTGTCCCATTTTATCATAACCTGACTAATGTGAAGTAGGGCTGTGTCCACACATTTGCCAGGAACTTGCAAAATCTCTTTCTGGATGGTCTCGTTTGAATCAGGTTGTTTTGATTCAAGATTCAGCCCACTACTGCCTGTATTTGGTGAATCCTCCGCCTGTCTAGAAGTACTCTAATGCCTTGCCTTTTACAAAGGATAGAGTTCTGTACTTGGTAAAACCTCCACCTGTTTAGAGGTACTCTAATATCTTGCCTTTTTACAAAAGACAGAGCTGTAACTTACAGCAATGGCCAGTCCTCATTTCATAAGGGTAATTACAGTATGTTTATTCTAAGAAACCCTTGTTCATAGTTGCATCATTGTACCGAGAAATGTTTTAGTGTTATATTATTATTATTATTTGCTAAGCTACAACCCTAGTTGGAAAAGCTAGATGCTATAAGCCCAGAGGCTCCAACAGGGAAAATAGCCCAGTGAGAAAGGAAACAAGGAAAAATAAAATATTCTAAGAATGGTAACAACATTAAAATAAATATTTCTTATATAACTATAAAAACTTTACCATAACAAGAGGAAGAGAAATTCGATAGAATAGTGTGCCGGAGTGTACCCTCAAGCAATGCTGGTAAGAGATATGATTCTCTCTTGGCAATTTTAGCTCTTGTTCATTCTTATAATGTTCTTTGGGGTTCAATTTGTTCAATGTTTGTCATCTTATAGCTTGAGATAGAATGCTGTTATATCTTAAACAGATATGTATGAGTTATATGACATAAAGATTTCTATGGTTTACAAAATTTCACCCTGGTGTAGCATAGAGTGTGGGAATAGCTTTGAGGTTGATCCGTTATTTTTTTTCTTACAGTATATTGAAACTTTTAATTTTATACAACATAGTAATAAAAGATAAGTTTAAAGAATGTCCATCACTATCTTATACTTATGATGAACTATGATTAAGGACATGATAGCCATTGCTTACCATAGCTAAAGAGTCTCTTCTATCCTTACAATAGAGGCGAATTGCAAAAGTAGCCCATGTGGATATTTGCAATGCAAGTTTTAGAAAAGTTGGGAATTTAGAATACAAGTTTCGTGGCTTAAGCACAGCGTGAATGTTATATGTTTGTGAATGAGAAATTTGGATTAGAAATGCTCGAGTGAAATGGTTTGGATGTGTGATGAGAATGGGAGAAGAGCAGTAGATATCATATGGAATTTGGGAATTTAAAATAGGAGTTTCGTGGCTTAAGCACAATGGAAAGTTGTTTGCGAATGAAAAATTGGGATTAGATATGCTCGAGTGAAATGGTTTGGATGTGTGATGAGAATGGGAGAAGAGCAGTAGATATCATATGGAATTGTTAGTAGGATGAAGGACTGTAGGGTGGCCTAGGCAATGAAAGAAAAATTTAATTGATTAAGACTTAAGCTTAAATGAGAATTTGTGAAGATAGAAGTCCAGATGGTAGAGGTCACATTTCACGTCTTAACCCAATAGAGAGAAGAGCCGACGTAAAAGCATTGTTGAAGAATTTCATGGCCTCTTAGCTCGAACCATAAAATGATTGATCATAGTAGATAATTACCTCAACTATTGTAAATCAGTTTGTATTTTTTTTTAGTTTTTTAAGGCGAATAGAATAGTTTGTACCCTACATAAGCATGTAGAATGAAGGAACCTCTCCTTGAACTTCGAACTTCACATCCTTTGAGTTAGAACTTGCATTCCTGACCCACTTTTTGATTATTATTATTATTATTATTATTATTAATTGCTAAGCTACAACCCTAGTTGGAAAAGCAGAATGCTATAAGCCCAGGGGCCCCAACAGGGAAAATAGCCCAATGAGGAAAGGAAACAAGGAAAAATAAAATATTTTAAGGACACTAACATAATTAAAATTATAATTATATGATATCACGATGAGGGGTTGATGGAGATGGTTTGGGCATGCTCTTCCCACTCCCCAAGAGAGATTAGTTCACCAAACATTTAGCTGGACTACACAAGGCACTAGAAGAGTTAGAAGACATAGGCTTACATGGCTGAGGACTATGAATTGTGAAGTAGGAGATGATGAATTGAGAAGTGTTGATTTAAAACCTCAAAATAGAGACAACAGGGGAAATCTAACCGAGGCCCTTTGCGTCAATAGGCGTAGGAGAAGATGATGATGATGATTCTATGATATGCTTACACTACTACCGTACTATTAACCCTTTTACCTCTAGGCTCTTTGGAAATTTCCAATCCTTAACCCTCAAGGGGTTATTTTTTCCCCAGCACATTTTGCAGTATATATATATTTTTTTTTAAATTGCTCTTACAGCCTTAATTTTTGTCATAGAGAGGTCAGGTTGGTCTCATTCTCTTGGAAAATGCCTTAATTTTCTCAAAAAATTATCAAAAATCTGAAAAAAAATTTTTTATAGCATTTTTTTGCAAGGACGTACCGGTACGTCCATGGGGGTAAAGGGACAAAGTTTTGTGAAACGTACCAGTACGTCCTTTGGGGGTAAAAGGGTTAATGCTACATCATGGCCATTCATAGAAAGTTGAGTAGTGGTCCACAAGAAAAAATAATGCTTCATTTGAATGTCACTGGCATTTCCCAAAGGAAGACTTTTATAGGACAAGTTGCCCTAGACTAGTCGGAGACTTAGCGTCTTGGAGTCGTCAGTAATCCGAGACTGATGAAGAAGGGGTTGTGATTATGTAGATTAGTTTGTTTGGTTGGTTGGTTGCTGTCTCTTGTCTGTCGTAGTATTCTGACTCAATGTAGTTTTATTCCTCTGAAGTTCTGACTCTAAGTAGAATTTTATTCCTCTTAAGTTCTGACTCTATGTAGAATTTTATTCCTCTTAAGTTCTGACTCTAAGTAGAATTTTATTCCTCTTAAGTTCTAACTCTATGTAGAATTTTATTCCTCTCAAGTTCTGACTCTATGTAGAATTTTATTCCTCTTAAGTTCTGACTCTATGTAGAATTTTATTCCTCTGAAGTTCTGATTCTATGTAGAATTTTATTCCTCTGAAGTTCTGATTCTATGTAGAATTTTATTCCTCTTAAATTCTGAATCTACGTAGAATTTTATCCCTCTTAAGTTCTGACTCAATTTCTCTTTATATAGATGATCAGAATGAGTTATTACCTCCGCCAACGTAGTTGGAAGGTGGTTATGTTTTCGCCCTTGATTGTGTGTGTTTGTGAACAGCTTCCTGACCACAATTTTAATCGTAGAGTAATGAAACTTGCAGGGATTAACTGTCATGTAAAACGCTAGAAATTATTAAATTTTGGAAGGTCCGGGTCAAAGATCAAGGTCACGGTCAAGCAAAATATCCAATTCACGTAATCAGCCATAAGTTTGGACATCGTTGTCACAGAGACTTCAAACTTGGTTCACATTTAAGTGTATGAAAATCCACGCCAATTAATACAGGTTAAGGTCAAAGGTCAAGGCCTAGAAATAAGCTGCAGCGGCGGAGGTCTGCGCTCTACTGAATGCCCCTCGAGTTTTTACTTGTGGATTAACTTAATCATAGCTTCCTCTTTATCTTGGAAGTGACTCAGAAAAAAAGTCTAGGTAACAAAGAGTGAATATTCAAATGCGTCTGTCTCAGGACTACGTGTGCTGTCTAGAATTGATGAGACAGCTAAAGACATGCTTAAACCGTCCCTAGACTATGGAGAGATTGACAGAA
>NC_090738.1:135469561-135500453 GCF_036898095.1 Palaemon carinicauda | reverse complement strand
CTTACACACAAACACACAAGCTGGTCACTACCATGAAATTAAACACAGTGGCAAATACAGTTAAGTTTTGTGCCACACCCTAAGCAACATCCAAGAGGAACAACCGAGTGAATTGACCACACACACACACACACACATATGCGTGTGTTCGTATGTGCATAACAAACTCGGTTTACCAACGAGTCCTACAATCTAGATAATCAGTACAACAAAGATTTGGCAATAAAAAAAAAAACATAATTGAGATTAATATACAAGCTCACGTTACACCAACTGTCTTGTCTACTTCCTTTACGAGGAGCAGGGGGGCCTTGAGAGAGAGAGAGAGAGAGAGAGAGAGAGAGAGAGATCATGAATATAATTCTGGAGTGATTGCATTTTGGTTGATATACTGTAGATGGCAGTTCAAATTGAGAGAGAGAGAGAGAGAGAGAGAGAGAGAGAGAGAGAGATGCTTAAATTATATTTATTGATATTAAAAAATGCTCAAATTTTGTTTATTGGGGGAGAGAGAGAGAGAGAGAGAGAGAGAGAGAGATGCTTAAATTATATTTATTGAGAGAGGTTAAACTTTTTAAATGATATTTATTAAGAAATATTGAAAATGCTCAAATGATATCTATTGAGAGAGAGAGAGAGAGAGAGAGAGAGAGAGAGAGATCTTAATGGGGACATGTGAACTGAAAACAAAGGAACATCAGAAAGCTTACCAAGGATAAAAAAAAAGGAATAAAAAAAAATCAAGGCAAAGACAAAGCAATGGAGAACACGGACTTAAGCGCCTCTACAAACAGATGAAAGTACAATACAATGAGAGAGAGAGAGAGAGAGAGAGAGAGAGAGAGGGCACCTATAATAGATAAAATAGAACTTTTCCAAATAATAACACTTTTTTACTAAGAGAGAGAGAGAGAGAGAGAGAGAGAGAGAGAGAGAGAGTCGACTATAGCAACGTGACTTCTATAAAATGTTTGCATTCAACATAAAAAAATGAGACGATGGAGAGAGAGAGAGAGAGAGAGAGAGAGAGAGATTCGACTATAACAACGTAACTTTTACAAATGCTTGCTTTCAACATAAAAAAAATGAGGACGATGGGGGGGGGAGAGAGAGAGAGAGAGAGAGAGGAGAGAGAGAGAGCACCCATAATAAATAAAATAGAACTTTTCCCAGTAATAACACTTGGTTTTGACTGAGAGAGAGAGAGAGAGAGAGAGAGAGAGAGAACGCACCCATAATAGATAAAATAGAAATTTTCCCATTAATAACTTGGTTTTGACTGAGAGAGAGAGAGAGAGAGAGAGAGAGAGAGAGAGAGCACCCACAAAAAATGAAATAGAACTTCTACCCATAACACTTTGTTTTGGCTATAAAAATTGTGTGTGTGTGTGAGAGAGAGAGAGAGAGAGAGAGAGAGAGAGAAAACCCACAATGAAATAGAACATTTCCTCATTAAAAACTATTTGCTTTGAATATGAAAGTTAACAGAGAGAGAGAGAGAGAGAGAGAGAGAGAGAGAGAGCACCCACAAAAATGAAAAAAGAACTTTTCCCCATAACGCTATTTGTTTTAACTATGAAAAGTTATAAAGACATCAATTTATTCCAGGTGTCATGAACCCACGAGAAATGAATTTCAAAAACCACATGAACTATAAAATATTCAAATCACAATTTTCTATCAAATATATCCAAATAGTTATAAAAACCACAACAACAAAAAACAATTTATGATATAAAAAATGACAGATGACGACTATGAAAAAAGTTCCCTTATCGGAAAAATACGAACTAGTTACGCCTGTAAAAAAATATAATTTGCAGGTATCCTTATAAATGCCGGAAGTGGATAAATTATAAGTGATTACTGATAACGATCATAAACCTAACAGATGTTACTACATCTGTGACAAAAGAATAAAACACATGCATAGGTATACTGGGCCTATAGAATTTAGAGTTCTATACACATTCAATCTCTTACTACGTCAGAACATTTTATCCAGAGTCTGTTCGAGTTGGAATTGAGGAAAACTAAAAAAAAATAATGATTGTGTTAAAATAACTTTGAGGCCATAGCGAGAAAAGTTAACCTTTATATTAATAGAATTGTGGATAAACAACACTACATTCCTCTTATTAACTCAAATTTACAAACTATCCCCTACCATAGTTAGCAGCTAACTATCCTCATTCTTCTTTTACCTACCTATTTAATGCTCTGCCAGCTCATCTAAGAAACATATCAGGAGGTGAACGTAGATGTGTTTAAGAATGAGCTCGATAAAGACCGAAGATGCATCCCAGACCATCCAAGACTGGAAGATGCAAAATACACAGGAAGATGCATTAGCAACTCTCTGGTGGATATACGAGGTGCCTCACACTGAGGGACCTGGGGGAACCCAAACATAGAATAAGGCTCTCTCTCTCTCTCTCTCTCTCTCTGGTGGATATACGAGGTGCCTCACACTGAGGGACCTGGGGGAACCCAAACATAGAATAAGGCTCTCTCTCTCTCTCTCTCTGGTGGATATACGAGGTGCCTCACACTGAGGGACCTGGGGGAACCCAAACATAGAATAAGGCTCTCTCTCTCTCTCTGGTGGATATACGAGGTGCCTCACACTGAGGGACCTGGGGGAACCCAAACCTAGAATAAGACTCTCTCTCTCTCTCTCTCTCTCTCTCTCTCTCTCTCTCTCTCTCTCTCTCTGGTGGATATACGAGGTGCCTCACACTGAGGGACCTGGGGGAACCCAAACATAGAATAAGGCTCTCTCTCTCTCTCTCTCTCTCTCTCCTCTCTCTCTCTCTCTCTCTCTCTCTCTCTGGTGGATATACGAGGTGCCTCACACTGAGGGACCTGGGGTAACCCAAACATAAAATAAGGCAATAAGGCTCTCTCTCTCTCTCTCTCTCTCTCTCTCTCTCTCTCTCTCTCTCTCTCTCTCTCTCTCTCTCTCTCTCTGGTGGATATATGAGGTGCCCTCACACTGAGGGACCTGGGGGAACCCAAACATAGAATAAGGCTCTCTCTCACTCTCTCTCTCTCTGGTGGATATACGAGGTGCCTCACACTGAGGGACCTGAGGGAACCCAAACATAGAATAAGGCAATAAGGTAAGGCAATCCTACTAGCTAACTAAAATGCATACAGTGTATAGCATGAGAGGCACTGAAGGCATTACCTCCAAACGGATACACCCTGTCAGGTCTCGTAAGCACAAAGCCATCGTATGAATAGGCCTACTTGGTCTTTCCTTCTGTCAATCTCTCCATAGTCTCGGGACGGTTTAAGCATGTCTTTAGCTGTCTCATCAATTCTAGACAGCACACGTAGTCCTAAGACAGACGCATTTGAATATTCAATCTTTGTTACCTAGACTTTTTTTCGAGTCACTTGCAAGATAAAGAGGAAGCTATGATTAAGTTGATCCATAAGTAAAAACTAGAGGGGCACTAAGTAGAGCGCAGACCTCCGCCGCAGCAGCTTATTTCTAGGCCCTGACCTTTGACCTTAACCTGTATTAATTGGCGTGGATTTTCATACACTTAAATATGAACCATGTTTGAAGTCTCGGTGAGAACGATGTCCAAACTTATGGCTGATTGCGTGAATTGGACATTTTGATTGACCGTGACCTTGATCTTTGACCCTGACCTTCTAAAATTTAATCATTTCCAGCTTTTTACATGACAGTTCATCCCTGCAAGTTTCATTAGTCTACGATTAAAATTGTGGTCAGGAAGCTGTTCACAATCAAACACACAAACACATAACCTCCTTCCAACTTTGTTGGCGGAGGTAATAACTAATTCTGATCATCTATATAAAGAGAAATAGAGTCAGAATTTAAGAGGAATAGAATTCTACATAGAGTCAGAACTTCAGAGGAATAAAATTCTACTTAGAGTCAGAATTTAAGATGAATAAAATTCTACATAGAGTTAGAATTTAAGAGGAATAAAACTCTACATAAAATTAGAACTTAAGAGGAATAAAACTCTACTTACAGAGTTAGAATTTAAGAGGAATAAAACTCTACATAAAATTAGAACTTCAGAGGAATAAAATTCTATGTAGATTCAGAACTTCAGAGGAATAAAACTCTACATAGAATCAGAACTTAAGAGGAATAAAACTCTACATTGAGTCAGAATACAACGACAGACAAAGACAGCAACCAACCAAATAAACTAATCTACATAATCACAACCCCTTCTTCATCAGTCTCGGATTACTGACGACTCAAAGACGCTAAGTCTCCGACCAGTCTAGGGCAACTCGTCCTATAAAAGTCTTCCTTTGGGAAATGCCAGAGACATTCAACTGAAGCATTATTTTTTCTTGTGGACCACTACTCGACTTTCTATGAATGGCCATGATGTAGCATTAACCCTTTTACCCCCAAAAGGACGTACTGGTACGTTTCACAAAACTCATCCCTTTACCCCCATGGACGTACCGGTACGTCCTTGCAAAAAAATGCTATAAAAATTTTTCTTTTCATATTTTTGATAATTTTTTGAGAAAATTCAGGCATTTTCCAAGAGAATGAGACCAACCTGACCTCTCTATGACAAAAATTAAGGCTGTAAGAGCAATTTTAAAAAAAATATATACTGCAAAATGTGCTGGGGAAAAAATAACCCCTTGGGGGTTAAGGATTGGAAATTTCCAAAGAGCCTAGAGGTAAAAGGGTTAATAGTACGGTAGTAGTGTAAGCATATCATAGAATCATCATCATCTTCTCCTACGCTTATTGACACAAAGGGCCTCGGTTAGATTTCGCCAGTTGTCTCTACCTTGAGCTTTTAATTCAATACTTCTGCATTCATCATCTCCTTCTTCACGCTTCATAGTCCTCAGCCATGTAAGCCTATGTCTTCTAACTCTTCTAGTGCCTTGTGTAGCCCAGCTAAATGTTTAGTGAACTAATCTCTCTTGGGGAATGCGAAAAGCATGCCCAAACCATCTCCATCTACCCCTCATCGTGATATCATATAATAATTATAATCTTAATGTTGTTACTGCCCTTAAAATATTTTATTTTTCCTTGTTTCCTTTCCTCACTGGGCTATTTTCCCTGTTGGGGCCCCTGGGCTTATAGCATCCTGTTTTTCCAACTAGGGTTATAGCTTAGCAATTATTATTATTAATAATAATAATAATTAAAAAGTGGGTCAGGAATGCAAGTTCTAACTCAAGGGATGTGAAGTTCGAAGTTCAGGGAGAGGTTCCTTCATTCTACATGCTTATGCAGGGTACAAAATATTCTATTAGCCTTACAAAAAATTAAAAAAATTAAAACTGATTTACAATAGTTGAAGTAATTATCTACTATGATCAATCATTCTCATATTTCGAGCTAAGATACCATGAAATTCTTCAACAATGCTTTTACGTCGGCTCTTCTCTCTATTGGGTTAAGATGCGAAATGTGACCTCTACCCTCTGGACTTCTATCTTCTCAAATTCTCATTCAAGCTTAAGTCTTAATCAATTAATTTTTTCTATGACTGCCTAGCCCACCCTATAGTCCTTCATCCTACAAACACTTCCATGTGATATCTACTGCTCTTCTCCCATTCTCATCACACATCCAAACCATTTCACTCGAGCATTTCTAATCCCAATTTCTCATTCGCAAACATAACTTTCCCACTGTGCTTGAGCCATGAAAATCGAATTCTAAATCCCCAACTTTTCCAAAACTTGCATTGCAAATATCCACATAGGCTACTTTTGCAATTAGCCTCTATTATAAGGATAGAAGAGACTCTTTAGCTATGGTAAGCAATGGCTATCATGTCCTTAATCACAGTTCATCATAAGTATAATATAGTGGTGGACATTCTTTAAACTTATTTTGTATTACTATGTTGTATAAAATTAAACGTTTCAATATAAAGTAAGAAAAAATTAACAGATCAGCCTCAAAGGTATTCCCACATTTTATGCTACATCACTAGAGTGAAATTTTGTAAACCATAGAAATCTTTATGTCATATAACTCATACATATATGTTTAAGATATAACAGCATTCTATCTCCAGCTATAAGATGACAAACAATGAACAAATTGAACCCCACAGAACATTATAAGAATGAACAAGAGCTGAAATCAGAGACAATTATATCTCTTATCATCATTAAATATAACACTAAAGCTTTCTTTAGAACAATAATGCAATTATGAAAGTCTTGAAATAAACATACTGTAAATACCCTTATGAAGTGAAGACTGGCCATTGCTGTAAGTACAGAGCTCTATACTTTGTAAAAGGCAAGGTATTAGAGTGCTGTACCTCTAAACAGGAGGAGGATTTACTAAGTACAGAGCTCTATACATTGTAAAATTCAAGGTATTAGAGTACAGTGATACCTCTGGATACGAAAGTTTCTGCTTACGAAAAATTCAGGGTACGAAAAGCGATACGAAGATTTTCATGCCCCAGTACAGTATACGAAAAAAGTTTCAGGATACGAAAAGCTTACGAGATCCCAACTCGTCGCTGAGAGTAATTTTAAAAAGTTTCAACTTTTTTTGTTAATTAACTGTACCTTTTTTTTCAGGGTATCAACCCTTAATTTAGGTGTACAGGTAACAATACACCTTCACTGATCCAAATGCTTTACATACAGTACCGTAACTTCTATACAGTAGTAAAGAAAATGGACCGTTATCTTAGGGCTTGGAGGGGATAACTAGGCTATAACTACATTATTGAATAATCTCATGGTGGTTTCTGGAATGGATTAGGCTGTTTTTAATGGTTGGGTTAATTATTGAATGATAGAAATGGCTGCATTGCATGTTTATTACTACAGTTTAGCGTGTTTATGAAAGAAAAGGTGTCTTTTCATAAGGCTTGGAACGGATTAGGCTATTTACATGTAAAACGCGACTCAGGACACGAAAAAATCAGCATACGAAACCACCGTATCCTGAACGGATTACTTTCGTATGCTGAGGCATCACTGTACCTCTAGACAGGTGGGGGATTTACCAAGTACAGAGCTCTATATTTGTAAAAGGCAAGGTATTAGAATACCTCTATACAGGTGGGGGATTTACCAAGTACAGGCAGTAGTGGGCTGAAGCTTGGATCAAAACAACCTGATTCAAATGAAACCATTCAGAAAGAAATTTAGCAAGATCCTGGCAAATGTGTGGACACAGCCCTACTTCACTTAAGTCAGGTTAGGATAACATGGGGCAGTTCGAATAGGAAAGTAGTATTTAAAGACACAGTACAGTAGTTAGAAAACAAACCAATGTACTGAATTCCAAAAGAGACTTGTGTAAATAAGTCCTACATTATCACTTCACCCAAACAAAGTACCTAAAGTTATATTTTTGTTTAAGTCTGCAATCTGTATAGTTCACTTGAATACTGGCACAGATGATCTTTGGATTTTCCTATGTCAATACAGAGCTATGATAAATCAATACAAGTTGGGGAAAAGATTAAACCAAGAGACAACAAAACAAGCCAAAAAGTCCATCTGAAAGGCAATATGTTTGTTCAGAAAGTCTCTCCAAGAATGATCTTCTGATGGTAGACTTTAGTTGTCTGAAGAAAGCACAGATTGAAAGCAAAAAGATGAACATTATTCATGAAGTTTACACTACTATTATATAATCTATTGACCCTCCCAATGACAGGAATGATTTCCCAGACATAATACCATGACATAAACTAAAAAGCTAAGAGTATAAGAGATTTACCAGCAACTACCTTTGATCCACCACAACACACTACACGCTATCTTGTCCTATTGAATGATTTTCAATACAGTAAGGTATGATACTTAATGTAATAAATAACTTTGACGCCATTTAAAAGATGCTGAGTCAATGTACAGCATACAGATTCAAAATATACAGGACTACAAGCGTACTTTGCAAGACGAATGAAATAATACTGTACGCAAATACGTGCAGTGTGCGAAACATTATTAAATCCATGATTTTCAATACAGTATGATACTTAATACAATAATCAACTTTGACGCAATATAAGAGGGACTATGCGTAAGTAAACTGCATATGTATTCAGAATGTACCACACTATAAGTGTACTTTGTAAGATGACAAATGATACAATACTGTACAGTATGTACATACTGCAGTACGCAAAACATTACTAAAGGCAAAATCATTACCCAATTGTACCAATAAACTCTGGATTAATTTAGTATAAAACCTAGAAGTAGAAAAGTAAGAGGATGTATTAATACAGTACTCAATTGCTGTAATCAAAATTCCTGGTACAAAGTAAGCACCAGTAGATTCATACAAAAACTAGATTCTTGAACCCCAACCTTTATGGGGGGGGGGGGGGGGAGTTATTCCCATAATCAAAACACAACACCATTTATCACTTAGACTTTACACCATATCACAGACAAGGCTTGCTTACCGAATGCTATACCTCTCGACTGATAAGATATAAATACTGTACAATTATAACGACAGGATATGAGATATGTCTGTATTATAGTCTAGACTCTATACATGAAATGAATTTGTGTGAAATTTTTGGTTATATGAGAGTAATTTTATATCTTCGCTGTTTACGGAATCATTATTGGATGAAGGACTATACCTTAGAAAGATGCATTCTAAATAAGAACTAGCCTAGAGGGGAACTCAGTAGAGTGCAAACCTGCGTCGCGGCAGCTTATTTCTTGACCATTTAATAGAACGTGAGCTTCCAAAATTTAACCATTTCCAGTTTTTCACATAAAAGTTAATCCATGCAAATTTCATTACTCTACGAATAAAATTGTAGCTAGGAAGCTGTTCTCAAACAAACACACAGGGGGTAAAACATATCCTTCCAACTTTGTTGCCAGAGGAAATTATTTCATTGTATTATAAATGACAATGAAATATCTTATCATTTGATGTTCATGGAAAAACTGTGAATGATGCAAAGCCTGATAAAGAAATAAATCAAAACATTGCAAAGAAACTGATCAATATATTTCAAAATGGGAAGAATAACTAAACAGATTTCTCAGCTGGAAGATTGACTAACCAATAAAATTTCCAGCGTGAAGACAATAATTTCTCCAATCTAATCTTCGCCTCTCAATGCTTCATACCACCGTGCCTTTGTATGAAGTTGAATTTGATACATAACAAAACCAAAAGACAAGAAACAATAAGAAGCTTCCAATTAAAAGGGAGATTTTCTATTTGACAAGAAAGCAATATTCTATTGTAGCATATAAATGCTACATTAGAAGCAATTAGGGGTACCACAGGAGTTAGAAAACTATCAGATAAGATACAAGAAAGTAGACTGAGGTGGTATGGTCATGTCATGAGAAGAGATGAACAGTATATTGGGAGGAGAGTGATGGAAATGGAGGTACAGGGAACGAGAAGGAGAGGGAGACCAAAGCGAAGGTGGATGGACTGTGTCAAGGATGACCTTCGATCAAAGGGATTAACCGGAGATGAAGTGTGGGACAGAGGTAGATGGAGAACGCTGGCCAGAAACATCGACCCCACATAAAGGCGGGGAAAAGATGCAGACAAAGAAGAAGAAGAAGAAGATTTTAGAATATAAATACTAAAGACAGATTATGCAGTATTTCCTTGGTTTTGAAATCAACAAGAAATATGTTATTTTCATTAGTAAAATAAATTTTTGAATATACTTACCCGATAATCATGTAGCTGTCAACTCCGTTGCCCGACAGAATTCTACGGGAGGGATACGCCAGCTATCACTATACTAGAAGGGGGTGTACTCACCAGCACCACCTGTGGCCAGGTACTGCAGTACTTCTTGTTGACACCACCTCAATTTTTCCTCGGTCCACTGGTTCTCTATGGGGAGGAAGGGTGGGTCAATTAAATCATGATTATCGGGTAAGTATATTCAAAAATTTATTTTACTAATGAAAATAACATTTTCCAATATTAAACTTACCCGATAATCATGTAGCTGATTCACACCCAGGGGGGTGGGTGAAAACCAGTGTACATGACTAAAGGATAGCTAAGTATCCCGTATTTCATATAATCAGTTATTCAGAATAACAATGAAATAATAAGTACCTGGTAAGGAAGTCGACTTGAACCGTTACTCTGCCTTTAATAAGTTCGTCTTCCTTACTGAGCGCAGCGTTCCTCTTAGGAGGCTGAATCAACTCTAAGGTGCTAAAGTATACAGGGCTGCAACCCATACTAAAGGACCTCTACACAACCTCTAACCCAGGCGCTTCTCAAGAATGAATTGACCACCCGCCAAATCAAAAAAGGATGCGGAAGGCTTCTTAGCCTACCGTAACAACCCAAAAAACAACAATAAAAGCATTCAAGAGAAAGGTTAAAAAAGGTTATGGGATTAAGGGAATGTAGTGGCTGAGCCCTCACCTACTACTGCACTCGCTGCTACGAATGGTCCCAGGGTGTAGCAGTTCTCGTAAAGAGACTGGACATCTTTAAGATAAAATGATGCAAACACTGACTTGCTCCTCCAATAAGTTGCATCCATAATGCTCTGCAGAGAACGGTTCTTATTAAAGGCCATCGAAGTGGCTACGGCTCTCACTTCGTGGGTCCTTACCTTCAGCAAAGCAAGGTCTTCATCCTTCATGTGAGAATGGGCTTCTCTAATCAGAAGCCTTATATAATACGAAACTCCGTTTTTGGACATGGGCATCGAAGGTTTCTTGATTGCACACCATAAGGCTTCTGACTGTCCTCGTATAGGTTTTGACCTATTAAGATAATATTTCAGAGCTCTGACAGGGCAAAGAACTCTTTCTAGCTCGTTACCCACCATGTTGGAAAGACTAGGAATTTCAAACGATCTAGGCCAAGGACGTGAAGGACGTTCATTCTTAGCTAAAAATCCGAGCTGTAAAGAACATGTTGCAGATTCGGATGTGAACCCAATGTTCTTGCTGAAGGCGTGAACCTCACTAACTCTCTTAGCTGTTGCAAGGCAGACGAGGAAAAGAGTCTTGAGGGTAAGGTCCTTGAAGGAAGCTGACTGGAGAGGTTCGAACCTAGGAGACATAAGGAACCTTAAGACTACGTCTAGATTCCAGCCTGGAGTGGATAAACGACGTTCTTTAGAAGTCTCGAAAGATTTAAGGATGTCTTGAAGGTCCTTGTTGGAAGAAAGGTCCAAACCTCTGTGGCGGAGAACTGAAGCCAACATACTTCTGTACCCTTTAATCGTAGGAGCCGAAAGGGATCTCTCATTCCTTAGATGTAATAGGAAGTCAGCTATTTGGGTTACAGAGGTATTGGTAGAGGAAACTGCATTGGCTCTACACCAGCTTCGGAAGACTTCCCACTTGGATTGGTAGACTCTACGAGTGGATACCCTCCTTGCTCTGGCAATCGCTCTGGCTGCCTCCTTCGAAAAGCCTCTAGCTCTAGCGAATCTTTCGACAGTCTGAAGGCAGTCAGACGAAGAGCGTGGAGGTTTAGGTGTACCTTGTCTACGTGAGGTTGACGGAGAAGGTCCACTCTTAGAGGGAGAGTCCTGGGAACGTCGACCAGCCATTGTAGTACCTCTGTGAACCATTCTCTTGCAGGCCAAAGGGGAGCAACCAGCGTCAGCCGTGTCCCTTCGTGCGAGACGAACTTCTGAATGACTCTGTTGATGATCTTGAACGGTGGGAATGCGTAAAGGTCGAGATGGGACCAATTCAGCAGAAAAGCATCCACATGAACTGCTGCTGGGTCTGGAACTGGGGAACAGTACAACGGAAGCCTCTTGGTCATGGAGGTGGCAAACAGATCTATCGTAGGTTGACCCCACAAGGTCCAAAGTCTGTTGCACACGCTCTTGTGAAGGGTCCATTCCGTGGGGATGACTTGATCTTTTCTGCTTAGGCGATCTGCTGAGACGTTCATGTTGCCCTGAATGAACCTCGTTACTAGAGTGAGGTTTAGACTTCTTGACCAAATGAGGAGGTCCCTTGCTATCTCGTACAGGTTCCTCGAATGGGTCCCTCCCTGCTTGGAGATGTAAGCCAAGGCTGTGGTGTTGTCGGAGTTCACCTCCACCACCTTGCCTAGCAGGAGGGACTTGAAGTTCATAAGGGCCATATGAACTGCCAGCAGCTCCTTGCAGTTGATGTGGAGCGTTTCCTGTTCCCTGTTCCATGTTCCCGAGCATTCCTGTCCGTTCAAGGTCGCGCCCCAGCCCGAGTCTGATGCATCCGAGAAGAGATGAAGATTGGGGGTCTGAATCGCTAACGATAGGCCCTCCTTGAGAAGGAGGTTGGTCTTCCACCACAAGAGAGTGGTCTTCATCTCTTTGGTGACAGGAATAGAGACTGCTTCGAGCGTCAAATCCTTGTCCCAATGAGCTGCTAGATGGAATTGGAGAGGGCGGAGGTGGAGTCTCCCTAACTCGACGAACAGGGCTAACGATGACAGGGTCCCTGTTAGACTCATCCACTGTCTCACCGAGCAACTATTCCTCTTCAGCATGCTCAGGATGCATTCTAGGGCTTGGCTTATCCTTGGGGCCGATGGAAAAGCCCGAAAATCCTGACTCCGAATCTCCATTCCCAGGTAAACTATGGATTGGGAGGGAATGAGCTGGGACTTTTCTAAGTTGACTAATAGACCCAGTTCCTTGATCAAGTCCAAAGTCCAGTTGAGACTCTCCAGACAGCGACGACTCGTGGAGGCTCTCAACAGCCAGTCGTCTAAATAAAGGGAGGCTCTGATGTCCGATAAGTGGAGGAATTTTGCAATATTCCTCATCAGATGCGTAAACACCATAGGAGCTGTGCTTAGGCCAAAACACAGGGCTTGGAATTGGTACACAACCTTTCCAAAAACGAATCTCAGGAAAGGTTGGGAGTCTGGATGAATAGGAACGTGAAAGTAAGCGTCTTTCAGATCCAATGAGACCATCCAGTCCTCCTGCCTGACCGCTGCTAGGACCGACTTCGTCGTCTCCATAGTGAACGTCTGCTTGGTGACATAAGCATTGAGCGCGCTGACGTCCAGCACCGGTCTCCAACCTCCTGTCTTCTTGGCCACCAGAAAGAGACGGTTGTAGAAGCCCGGGGATTGATGGTCCCGGACTATAACCACTGCCTTCTTCTGTAACAGGAGCGACACCTCCTGGTGCAACGCTAGCCTCTTGTCCTTTTCCTTGTAGTTGGGAGAGAGGTTGATGGGAGAAGTGGTCAGAGGGGGTTTGCGGCAGAATGGTATCCTGTAACCCTCCCTTAGCCACCTGACAGACTGGGCGTCTGCACCTCTCCTTTCCCAAGCTTGCCAGAAGGTCTTGAGTCTGGCTCCTACTGCTGTCTGGAGAGGAGGAGAGTCAGTGTTTGCCTTTTGAAGTCTTGGGACCTTTCCTAGACCTGCTCCTGGAAGAGTCTGGACGGGAGCTTCCTCGGCTGGGGGCTCTGCCACGAAAGGGCGGAATAAACCTTGTAGCAGGAGTAGCCTATCAGCCACTGGGGTGCGGTAAGTCCTGGGAACTGAGGGAGCAACCTTAGCCTTACGAGCTGAAGAGGCCACAAGATCATGAGTGTCCTTCTGAATCAGGGCCGCAGACAAATCCTTGATAAGCTCTTCGGGGAACAAGAACTTAGAAAGCGGAGCAAAAAGGAGTTGAGACCTTTGACAAGGTGTGATGCTGGAAGAAAGAAAAGTGCAAAGTTGCTCCCTTTTCTTAAGAACTCCTGAAACAAACATTGAAGCAAGCTCGCCGGACCCATCCCGAATTGCTTTATCCATGCAGGACATTATAAGCATGGCTGAGTCCTTGTCCGCAGGGGAGGTCTTCTTGCTCAGGGCCCCCAGGCACCAGTCGAGAAAATTGAAAATCTCAAAGGCACGAAATACACCCTTTAAGAAGTGGTCTAAGTCGGAACAGGTCCAGCAGACCTTAGAGCGCCTCATCGCTGATCTACGAGGAGAGTCGACCAAACTTGAGAAATCAGCCTGGGCAGAGGCAGGGACTCCCAAGCCTGGTTCCTCTCCTGTGGCATACCATACGCCCGCCTTAGAAGTGAGCTTAGTAGGTGGGAACATAAAGGAAGTCTTCCCTAGTTGCTGTTTGGACTGCAACCAATCCCCTAATATTCTTAAAGCTCTCTTAGAGGATCTAGCAAAGACGAGCTTAGTATAGGCTGACTTAACCTGTTGCATGCCCAGCGAAAACTCAGATGGAGGAGAGCGGGGGGTAGCAGAAACAAAATGGTCCGGGTATACCTCTCTGAAAAGAGCCAGGACCTTACGAAAGTCAATGGGTAGAGGAGAAGACTTGGGTTCCTCCACGTCCGAAGAGGGATCTAGGTGCGCAGCTTCCTCCTCAGAAACCTCATCACCAGAGTGTAGCGAAGTGAGAGGTAAAGTAACAGCGGTATGCTGAACAGCAGAATCTGCACAAGCGGGTGCATAAACACTTGTGGTTTCATCCTCAAGACTCTGTTGCTGAGTTAAAACCTGAGGTTCAGGCTGCAAAGACTGGTCAAGAAGAGTGGAGGAAGGTAGGCGCATGGGTTGAGGTGGCTGACTCCTAGCATGAGCTTCCTGTCTCAAGAGTTGCGCTTGCTGCAAGGGTTGCGGATGCGCAGTAGCAGGTTCCTGAGGAACGAGTTGAGGTTCCTGAGGTGTGAGCTGCGAGAGTTGAGGTAGCGGCTGCGCAGAACGCAGTTCCTGTCTCGCGAGTTGAGGTTCCTGAGGTGCTAGCCTTAAGAGTTGAGGCTCTCGCCTTGAGGAGAGTTGAGGTCGCTGCAGCGAGAGCTGAGGTGGCTGCCTCATGGATGGAAGAGGTTGTCGTACCTCAAGAGGTTGTTGCCTCGATGGTCTAACCGCAAGAGGAAGAGGAGGAAGTAAAGCATAAGACTCCTGCTCCCATTGTTGAGGTTGCCTTAAGGAAGGCTGAGGTTGCTGCACACCGCTGGTAACTGGCAACTCAGAACGCGGTAAGGTAGCCTGAGGAACCTCAACTTCGTACGCCTGGCAGACTGGACTGCGGTGAGGCGGAGCGCTCGCAGGAGGAGGTGCAACCTTCTCAGCCTGAAACTCACGCATTAAGACCGCAAGCTGCGACTGCATGGACTGCAGCAAAGTCATCTTGGGATCAGCAGACGCTAAGGTCTGCTGAGGCAAAGCCTGAACAGAAGATGAGGTCTGTTGAGGTATCGCCTTACCTCTCTTAGGAGGTGTACAGTCACCTGATGACAGCGGAGAGTCAGAGCTAATCCAATGACTGCATCCGGGTTGTTGAACTCTAGAGGTCTGGACTTTACGTTTAAGAGGTCTTGAGACCTGAGTCCAGCGTTTCCTCCCCGATATTTCTTCTGCAGACGAGTAAAAGACGGGCTCAATCGTCTGCGGGTGGGAGTGACGGTCTCTGTAAGACACGCCCGCAACCACCGAGGATACTTCTGTGCGCCGATCAAGGCCTGCCGAACCCTTTTGCCCTTCGACATTGCTTCTCCCCTGGGCTTGGGAGCTTGCAAGAGGTCCCGGACTGGGAGGACGACTGGCACGCACAGAAGTACCCTCACGCACAACACTGACACTGACACTAGCACTCGGCACCGCACTGACACTAGCACTTGGCACAGCACTGGCACTATCACCTCCCACTGCACTTTTGACCTTAAGTTCTTTGACGTCTGCCAAAAGAGACTTATGGTCACTAACCACCGATTCCACTTTGTCGCCTAAAGCCTGAATGGCACGCAAAACAACTGACATATCAGGCTGTGCACAAATAGTAGGTTCGGGGGTAGCCACTACAGGGGGAGGAAAAGGTTGAGGATCATGAGGTGAGGAAAAAAGCGAAGAGCGAGAAGAACTCCTCCTAACTCTCTCTCTCTCTAACTTGGTTGAATATTTAAGGAATCGAACAAATTCAAGTTCCGAAAGTCCGGCGCATTCCTCACATCGATCTTCCAACTGACAGGGTCTTTCCCTACAGTCAGAACAAGCGGTGTGAGGATCAACCGAGGCCTTCGGAATACGCCTATTACAAGACCTACATCGTCTATGGGGAGGGGCTTGTGAAAGGTCAGACATCTTGAATCAAAGAGCAAGTCAAGGGGGATTCCAAATCAAGCAAAAGATCGTTAACCATTAATCAAAACCAAATAAAAGCTATCTAAGCTAATTAGAAAAGTTTCCAGTATAGCGAAAGCTGAAATCTTAGAGAAATACTTCACCAAAAACCGTGAACAATACTCCAAAATCATAAGCGTATCCAAGAACGTCTTGCCGGAAGCACGACAGAGGAAAAATTGAGGTGGTGTCAACAAGAAGTACTGCAGTACCTGGCCACAGGTGACGCTGGTGAGTACACCCCCTTCTAGTATAGTGATAGCTGGCGTATCCCTCCCGTAGAATTCTGTCGGGCAACGGAGTTGACAGCTACATGATTATCGGGTAAGTTTAATATTGGAAACTATATTTCACAGTAGTATACAAATAATAGTAACAGACTATACAGACTGTAGTGTCAGATTATACAGTACTGTAATAGTATACAAAGAAGTGACAGACTATACAGACTGTAGTGTCAGATTATACAATACTGTACTAGTATACAAAGAATAGTGACAGATTATACAATACTGTAGTGTCAGATTATACAGTACTGTACTAGTATACAAAGAATAGTGACAGATTTTACAGACCGCAGTGTCGAATTATACAGTACTGTACTAGTTTACAAAGAATAGTGACAGATTATACAGACTGCAGTGTCAGATTATACAGTACTGTACTAGTTTACAAAGAATAGTGACAGATTTTAAAGACCGCAGTGTCAGATTATACAGTACTGTACTAGTTTACAAAGAATAGTGACAGATTTTACAGACCGCAGTGTCGAATTATACAGTACTGTACTAGTATACAAAGAATAGTGACAGATTTTACAGACCGCAGTGTCAGATTATACAGTACTGTACTAGTATACAAAGAATAGTGACAGATTTTACAGACCGCAGTGTCAGATTATACAGTACTGTACTAGTTTACAAAGAATAGTGACAGATTTTACAGACCGCAGTGTCAGATTATACAGTACTGTACTAGTTTACAAAGAATAGTGACAGATTTTACAGACCGCAGTGTCAGATTATACAGTACTGTACTAGTTTACAAAGAATAGTGACAGATTTTACAGACTGCAGTGTCAGATTATACAGTACTGTACTAGCATACAAAGAATAGTCACAGACTGTAGTGTCAGATTATACAGTATTGTACAAGCATACAAAGAATAGTCACAGACTATACAGACTGTAGTGTCAGATTATACAGTACTGTACTAGCATACAAAGAATAGTCACAGACTGTAGTGTCAGATTATACAGTATTGTACAAGCATACAAAGAATAGTGACAGACTATACAGACTGTAGTGTCAGATTATACAGTACTGTACTAGCATACAAAGAATAGTCACAGACTATACAGACTGTAGCGTCAGATTATACAGTACTGTACTAGCATACAAAGAATAGTGACAGATTACACAGACTGTAGTGTCAGATTATACAGTACTGTACTAGCATACAAAGAATAGTGACAGACTATACAGACTGTAGTGTCAGATTATACAGTACTGTACAAGCATACAAAGAATAGTGACAGACTATACAGACTGTAGTGTCAGATTATACAGACTGTAGTGTCAGATTATACAGACTGTAGTGTCAGATTATACAGACTGAAGTGTCAGATTATACAGTAGGCCTACTGTATTTCCTTGCTTTCAAAATCAGAGTTCATGAGATGGTCCTTTCTTCATTAACAGCTGAAAAGTTTTTAAAACAGAACAGATATCCTTTATGACAAAAATCACCTAAGTAATCCGGAAAAATGACTATACTATACACACATTCAGTGATTTTAATAAATTCTTAGTCTTAAAGAAACAATCACAGCATCAGGTAGAAGAGACTCTTTAGCTATGGTAAGCAGCTCTTCTAAGAGCATCCAAAATCAAACCATTGTTCTCTAGTCTTGGGTAGTGCCATAGGCTCTGTACCATGGTCTTCCACTGTCTTGGGTTAAAGTTCTCTTGCTTGAGGGTACACTCGGGCACGCTATTCTATTCAATTTCTCTTTTTCTTTTGTTAAAGTTTTTATAGTTTATATAGGAAATATTTATTGTAATATTGTTACTGTTCTTATATTTTATTTTTCCTTGTGTCCTTTCCTCACTGGGCTATTTTCCCAGTTAGGGCCCTTGGGCTTATAGCATCCTGCTTTTCCAACTAGGGTTGTAGCTTAGCAAGTAATAATAATAATAATAGTGCAGAGGTCTACATAAATGTAAGAAATGCCAATTTCAGAACATTTCTATCCCTTTTATACAAATGGAACATCAACATATGAAAAAAAATATCAAATGCAGTTTTCTTTATAGCTGATAGAATTAACAATCTATTTCAATGAAGATCTGATCACCCAATGTCAAAGAAATACATTGTAAAAGAAAAGTTAGCTTCATTTCTCCTATCTTACTGTATTTACAAAATCTTATATATACCTAGTTTTACTATATTTCTTTTAAGATGAGTACAGTAAATGATTTATTAACCCTTTTACCCCCAAGGTATTTGGAAATTTCCAACCCTTAACCCCCAGGGGTTATTTTTTTTCAAGCACATTTTGCAGTATATATTTTTTTAAATTGCTTTAACAGCCTTAATATTCGTCATAGAGAGGTTAGGTTGGTCTCATTCTCTTGGAAAATGCCTGAAGTTTCTCAAAAAAATTATCAAAAATATGCAAAAAAAAAATTTAAATGGTAGTTTTTGCAAGGACGTACCGGTACGTCCATGGGGGTAAAGGGATGAGTTTTGTGAAACGTACCAGTACGTCCTTTGGGGGTAAAAGAGTTAAAGCACTACGCTGTGCTCAATATACCGATACGACAAAGCCAACGACTCAATTAGATATGAAAACGCATCCCCGATAAAATATGTTCAAATGCATCCACTTTCCTACAACTTCTAATATGTATAATGCAGTAGCAACCCCCAACATCAAAAGCAATTCTACATCAAAGACTTCTAGAACCATAACGACTCCTCTCGAACATAATGGACCCATTAAAAAAACCTGCGATATGATAGGAACAACAAGGGGATAGATTCCTTTCAATGAGATGGTGCAAGAACATTGAATAGGCTTGTACACCTAACACACCAAAATATCAGTAGCTAAATTCTGATTGAAAATGGTGCTATACATAACATTCCTTTTTAAAGGCAGATGGCTAAGGAACATGGATACTCACAACTGTAGTTGATGATAAACACAGGATATTAAACTCATATATAAATATATATATATATATATATATATATATATATATATATATATATATATATATATATATATATATATATATATATATATATATATATGTATATATATATATATATATATATATATATATATATATATATATATATATATATATATATATATACATATATATATATACATATATATATATATATATATATATATATATATATATATATATATGTATATATATATGTATATATATATATATATATATATATATATATATATATATATATATATATATATATATATATATATATATATATATATATATATATATATATATATATAATCCGCATTTGAAAGAGCTAAAATAGAAAGCTGGTTCATCCTTCTGTTACAATAGAAGACATATTTCTTTGATACCTTCTAATTAACTATTTCAATTAATTCTATTGTTAATTTTGACAAAATTTTGCCCATAGCAGGCCACCTGTATTGCTAATGCTACAATCAAGGAATTGTATAAGTTATAATCAAAATGTTTCGTTAGATGATTGATATGGACCCGCCCGAGAAGTAGTTCACTCGACTTCAGTGGAGGGTTGGATTTAAACCCAAAACAAGTAAACAATAACAACAACAAAAAATGTACCTGTTTCTAGTCCACTGCAGGACAAAGGCCTTAGACATGTCCTTCATGTTTGGGGTTTGGCCAGTTTTCATCACTATGCTAGCTAACTGTAGATTAGTGATGATAGGAGACTTTTGTCTGATCGCTCACGACAAACCAACCTAGTATGGGAAGCCCTGACTAGTACAGCTTTGATGATCATAGCGATGCACAAACCCTTTCACCAAGTTAACGTATCCCCACTCAAAAAAGGGATTTTGACGAAGGAAAAATCTATTTCTGGGCGAGGGACCTGTGTCGCTCTGTGAAATGCTCCTTATAGCACTATTTCTAAGGTATAAATACTTCTAAATCTACCTGAGAAAAAAGTTGCATGGAATGCCAGGAATATATCCAGCTCGCTCACCCTTATAGGGTGTCAGTATAGTAAATGGGAAGTGTTAACCCTTCTACCCCCAAAGGATTTACTGGTACGTTTCACAAAACCCATCCCTTTACCCCCATGGACGTACCGGTACGTCCTTGCAAAAAATTGCTATAAAAAATTTTTTTTCATATTTTTTATCATTTTTTGAGAAAATTCAGGCATTTTCCAAGAGAATGAGACCAACCTGACCTCTCTATGACAAAAATTAAGGCTGTTAGAGCAATTTAAAAAAAAATATACTGCAAAATGTGCTGGGAAAAAAATAACCCCCTGGGGGTTAAGGGTTGGAAATTTCCAAAGAGCAAAAGGTTAAAACCACTATCAGAGGTCCCTTACCAATTAGTCTTCTCCTTCCTCAACATCCCCCGTTACTACGAGGTGCCGTTCTACATCCGACTACTGCCCGCTAACATTATATCACTTTTTTATCTCATCGCTTAAACAGAACGATATTACGAAACCTTCATCTTTGACTAGATCTCTTACACGCTAAGTAAAGTTTGGTTATAACATATGCCACATTTCATGTTCAAAGTCCATTTCTTCTACTGTATTTCATACCTTCACAAGAGTGTCTGTATTGTATTCCATCATGTATGAGCATTCTCAATAAGCCACCCATGTTACACATGTTACAATGTAGTTAGATGTGTCATGCTAGAAAATTTATCATAATGCAATTCTATAAATCATCCAGAACCATTAACCTTTACTAGAACAATGATACTAAGATAAGAAATATTACAGATGAAGCAGAATGTTACATTGCCAAGGATTTTGAGTTGGTTTACCTCTTTGTGGGATTAGACGTGAAAATTAACCCACTTAGATACGAAAACAAAATATGTTCAAATGCATCCACTTTCCTACAAATTCTAAAAATGTTATTTTTATTAGTAAAATAAATTTTTGAATATACTTACCCGATAATCATGTAGCTGTCAACTCCGTTGCTCGACAGAATTCTACGGGAGGGATACGCCAGCTATCACTATACTAGAAGGGGGTGTACTCACCAGCGCCACCTATGGCCAGGTACTACAGTACTTCTTGTTGACACCTCCTCAATTTTTCCTCGGTCCACTGGTTCTCTATGGGGAGGAAGGGAGGGTCAATTAAATCATGATTATCGGGTAAGTATATTCAAAAATTTATTTTACTAATAAAAATAACATTTTTCAATATTAAACTTACCCGATAATCATGTAGCTGATTCACACCCAGGGGGGTGGGTGAAAACCAGTGTACAAGACTAAAGGATAGCTAAGTATCCCGTATTTCATATAATCAGTTATCTCAAAATAACAATGAAATAATAAGTACCTGGTAAGGAAGTCGACTTGAACCGTTACTCTGCCTTTATTAAGTTCGTCTTCCTTACTGAGCGCAGCGTTCCTCTTAGGAGGCTGAATCAACTCTAAGGTGCTAAAGTATATAGGGCTGCAACCCCTACTAAAGGACCTCTACACAACCTCTAACCCAGGCGCTTCTCAAGAATGAATTGACCACCCGCCAAATCAAAAGGATGCGGAAGGCTTCTTAGCCTACCGTAACAACCATAAAAACAACAATAAAAGCATTCAAGAGAAAGGTTAAAAAAAGGTTATGGGATTAAGGGAATGTAGTGGCTGAGCCCTCACCTACTACTGCACTAGCTGCTACGAATGGTCCCAGGGTGTAGCAGTTCTCGTAAAGAGACTGGACATCTTTAAGATAAAATGATGCAAACACTGACTTGCTCCTCCAATAAGTTGCATCCATTATGCTCTGCAGAGAACGGTTTTTATTAAAGGCCATCGAAGTAGATACGGCTCTCACTTCGTGGGTCCTTACCTTCAGCAAAGCAAGGTCTTCCTCCTTCAAGTGAGAATGGGCTTCTCTAATCAGAAGCCTTATATAATACGAAACCCCGTTTTTGGACATGGGCCTCGAAGGTTTCTTGATTGCACACCATAAGGCTTCTGACTGTCCTCGAATAGGTTTTGACCTATTAAGATAATATTTCAGAGCTCTGACAGGGCAAAGAACTCTTTCTAGCTCGTTACCTACCATGTTGGAGAGGCTAGGAATTTCAAACGATCTAGGCCAAGGACGTGAAGGAAGTTCATTCTTAGCTAAGAATCCGAGCTGTAAAGAACATGTTGCAGATTCGGATGTGAACCCAATGTTCTTGCTGAAGGCATGAACCTCACTGACTCTTTTAGCTGTTGCAAGGCAGACGAGAAAAAGAGTCTTGAGGGTAAGGTCCTTGAAGGAAGCTGACTGGAGAGGTTCGAACCTAGGTGACATAAGGAACCTTAAGACTACGTCTAGATTCCAGCCTGGAGTGGGTAGACGACGTTCTTTAGAAGTCTCAAAAGACTTAAGGATGTCTTGAAGGTCCTTGTTGGAAGAAAGGTCCAAACCTCTGTGGCGGAGAACTGAAGCCAACATACTCCTGTACCCTTTAATCGTAGGAGCTGAAAGGGATCTCTCATTCCTTAGATGTAATAGGAAGTCAGCTATTTGGGTTACAGAGGTATTGGTAGAGGAAACTGCATTGGCTCTACACCAGCTCCGGAAGACTTCCCACTTGGATTGGTAGACTCTACGAGTGGATACCCTCCTTGCTCTGGCAATCGCACTGGCTGCCTCCTTCGAAAAGCCTCTAGCTCTAGCGAATCTTTCGACAGTCTGAAGGCAGTCAGCCGAAGAGCGTGGAGGTTTGGGTGCAACCTGTCTACGTGAGGTTGACGTAGAAGGTCCACTCTTAGAGGGAGAGTCCTGGGGACGTCGACCAGCCATTGTAGTACCTCTGTGAACCATTCTCTTGCAGGCCAAAGGGGAGCAACCAGCGTCAGCCGTGTCCCTTCGTGCGAGATGAACTTCTGAAGGACTTTGTTTATGATCTTGAACGGTGGGAATGCGTAAAGGTCGAGATGGGACCAATTCAGCAGAAAAGCATCCACATGAACTGCTGCTGGGTCTGGAACTGGGGAACAGTACAAAGGAAGTCTCTTGGTCATGGAGGTGGCAAAAAGATCTATTGTCGGCTGACCCCACAAGGTCCAAAGTCTGTTGCACACGCTCTTGTGGAGGGTCCATTCCGTGGGGATGACCTGATCCCTTCTGCTTAGGCGATCTGCTGAGACGTTCATGTTGCCCTGAATGAACCTCGTAACTAGGGTGAGGTTTAGACTTCTTGACCAAATGAGGAGGTCCCTTGCTATCTCGTATAGGCTCCTCGAATGGGTCCCTCCTTGCTTGGAGATGTAAGCCAAGGCTGTGGTGTTGTCGGAGTTCACCTCCACCACCTTGCCTAGCAGGAGGGACTTGAAGTTCAATAGGGCTAAATGAACTGCTAGTAGCTCCTTGCAGTTGATGTGGAGCGTTTCCTGTTCCTCGTTCCACGTTCCCGAGCACTCCTGTCCGTTCAAGGTCGCGCCCCAGCCCGAGTCCGATGCATCCGAGAAGAGATGAAGATTGGGGGTCTGAATCGCCAACGATAGGCCCTCCCTGAGAAGGAGATTGGTCTTCCACCACAAGAGAGTGGTCTTCATCTCTTTGGTGACCGGGATAGAGACTGCTTCGAGCGTCAAACCCTTGTCCCAATGAGCTGCTAGATGGAATTGGAGAGGGCGGAGGTGGAGTCTCCCTAGCTCGACGAACAGGGCCAACGATGAAAGGGTCCCTGTGAGACTCATCCACTGTCTCACCGAGCAACTGCTCCTCTTCAGCATGCTCAGGATGCAATCTAGGGCTTGGCTTATCCTTGGGGCCGATGGAAAAGCCCGAAAATCCTGACTCCGAATCTCCATTCCCAGGTACACAATGGATTGGGAGGGAATGAGCTGGGACTTTTCTAAATTGACTAACAGACCCAGTTCTTTGATCAAGTCCAAAGTCCAGTTGAGACTCTCCAGACAGCGACGACTCGTGGAGGCTCTCAACAGCCAGTCGTCTAAATAAAGGGAGGCTCTGATGTCCGATAAGTGGAGGAATTTTGCAATATTCCTCATCAGACGCGTAAACACCATAGGAGCTGTGCTTAGGCCAAAACACAGGGCTCGGAATTGGTAGACAACCTTTCCAAAAACGAATCTCAGGAAAGGTTGGGAGTCTGGATGAATAGGAACGTGAAAGTAAGCATCTTTCAGATCCAACGAGACCATCCAGTCCTCCTGCCTGACCGCTGCTAGGACCGACTTCGTCGTCTCCATAGTGAACGTCTGCTTGGTGACATAAGCATTGAGCGCGCTGACGTCCAGCACCGGTCTCCAACCTCCTGTCTTCTTGGCCACCAGAAAGAGACGGTTGTAGAAGCCCGGGGATTGATGGTCCCGGACTATAACCACTGCCTTCTTCTGTAACAGGAGCGACACCTCCTGGTGCAACGCTAGCCTCTTGTCCTTTTCCTTGTAGTTGGGAGAGAGGTTGATGGGAGAAGTGGTCAGAGGGGGTTTGCGGCAGAATGGTATCCTGTAACCCTCCCTCAGCCAACTGACAGACTGGGCGTCTGCACCTCTCTTTTCCCAGGCTTGCCAGAAGATCTTGAGTCTGGCTCCTACTGCTGTCTGGAGAGGAGGAGAGTCAGTGTTTGCCTTTTGAAGTCTTGGAACCTTTCCTAGACTTGCTCCTGGAAGAGTCTGGACGGGAGCTTCCTCGGCTGGGGGCTCTACCACGAAAGGGCGGAATAAACCTCGTAGCAGGAGTATCAGCCACTGGGGTGCGATAAGTCCTGGGGACTGAGGGAGCAACCTTAGTCTTACGAGCTGAAGAGGCCACAAGATCATGGGTGTCCTTTTGAATCAGGGCCGCAGACAAGTCCTTAACAAGCTCTTAGGGAAACAAGAACTTAGAGAGCGGAGCGAAAAGGAGTTGAGACCTTTGACAAGGTGTGATGCTGGAAGAAAGGAAGGTACAAAGCTGCTCCCTTTTCTTAAGCACTCCTGACACAAACATTGAAGCAAGCTCGCCAGATCCATCCCTAATAGCTTTATCCATGCAGGACATTAAGAGCATGGCTGAGTCCTTGTCCGCAGGGGAGGTCTTCTTGCTAAGGGCCCCCAGGCACCAGTCTAGGAAATTGAACATCTCAAAGGCTCGAAATACACCCTTTAGGAAGTGATCTAGATCGGAGAAGGTCCAGCAAACCTTAGAGCGCCTCATTGCTGTTCTACGAGGAGAGTCTACCAAACTTGAGAAGTCAGCCTGGGCAGAGGCAGGTACTCCCAAGCCTGGTTCCTCTCCTGTGGCATACCAAACGCCCGCTTTAGAAGTGAGCTTAGTCGGTGGGAACATAAAGGAAGTCTTTCCTAGTTGCTGCTTAGACTGCAACCACTCCCCTAAAATTCTTAGAGCTCTCTTAGAGGACCTTGCAAAGACGAGCTTAGTATAAGTTGACTTGGCTGGCTGCATGCCCAGCGAAAACTCAGATGGCGGAGAGCGGGGGGTAGCAGAGACAAAATGGTCTGGGTATACCTCTCTGAAAAGAGCCAGGACCTTACGAAAGTCAATAGGAGGAGGAGAAGACTTGGATTCTTCCACGTCTGATGAGGGATCCAGGTGTGCAGCCTCATCATCAGAAACCTCATCACCAGAGTGTAGCGAAGTGAGAGGTAAGGTATGCTGAACAGCAGAATCTGCACGAGCGGGAGCAAAAACGCTTGTGGTTTCATCCTCAAGTCTCTGTTGCTGAGGCAAAACCTGAGGTTCAGGCTGCAAAGGCTGGTCAAAAGGAGTAGCAGAAGGTAGGCGCATGGGTTGAGGAGGCTGACTCCTGGCATGAGTGTCTTGACTCAAGAGTTGCGCTTGCTGTAAGGTTAGCGGATGCGCAGTAGCAGGTTCCTGAGGAACGAGTTGAGGTTCCTGAGGTGTGAGCTGCGAGAGTTGAGGTAGTGGCTGCGCAGAACGCAGTTCTTGTCTCGCGAGTTGAGGTTCCTGAGGCGCAAGGCTAAGGTGTTGAGGCTCTCGCCTTGAGGAGGGTTGAGGTCGCTGCAGCGAGAGCTGAGGTGTCTGCCTCATGGATGGGAGAGGTTGTTGTACCTCAAGAGAGTGTTGCCTCACTGGTGGAACCGCAAGTGGAAGCGGAGGAAGTAAGGTATAAGCTTCCTGTTCCCATTGCTGAGGTTGCCTTAAGGAAGGCGGAGGTAGCTGCACACCGCTGGAAACTGGCAACTCAGTACGTGGTAAGGTATCCTGAGGAGCCTCAACATCGTACGCCTGGCAGACAGGACTGCGGTTAGGCGGAGCGATCGCAGGAGGAGGTGTAACCTTCTCAGCCTGACACTCACGCATTAAGACCGCAAGTTGTGACTGCATGGACTGCAGTAGAGTCAACTTGGGGTCGGCAGACACTAAGGTCTGCTGAGGCAAAGCCTTAACAGAAGAGATCTGTTGCGGCAGCACCTTACTCCTCTTAGGAGGTGTGCAGTCAACTGATGACTGCGGCGAGTCAGAGCTGATCCAATGACTGCAGCCAGGTTGTAGAGCTCTTGAGGTCTGGACTTTGCGTTTGAGAGGTCTTGAGACCTGAGTCCAACGTTTTCTCCCTGACAATTCTTCAGCAGACGAGTAAAAGACGGGCTCAATCGTCTGCGGGTGGGAGTGACGGTCTCTGGAAGACACGCCCGCAACCACCGAGGATACTTCTGTGCGCCGATCAAGGCCTGCCGAACCCTTTTGCCCTTCGACATTGCTTCTCCCCTGGGCTTGGGAGCTTGCAAGAGGTCCCGGACTGGGAGGACGACTGGCACGCACAGAAGTACCCTCACGCACCACACTGACACTGACACTAGCACTTGGCACTGCACTGACACTAGCACTTGTCACAGCACTGGCACTATTACCACCCACTGCACTCTTGACCTTAAGTTCCTTGACTTCGGCCATAAGAGACTTATGATCACTAACCACCGATTCCACTTTGTCACCTAAAGCCTGAATGGCACGCAAAACAACAGACATATCAGGTTGAGGGCAAATAGAAGGTTCGGGGGTAGCCACTACAGGGGGAGGAAAAGGTAGGGGATCATGAGGTGAGGAAAAAAGTGAAGAACGAGAAGAACGAGAAGAACTCCTCCTAACTCTCTCTCTCTCTAACTTGGTTGAATATTTAAGAAATCGGACAAATTCAAGTTCCGAAAGTCCGGCGCATTCCTCACATCGATCTTCCAACTGACAGGGTCTTTCCCTACAGTCAGAACAAGCGGTGTGAGGATCTACCGAGGCCTTCGGAATACGCCTATTACAAGACCTACATCGTCTATGGGGTGGGGCTTGTGAAATGTCAGACATCTTGAATCAAAGAGTTAGCCAAGTGGGGATTCCAAATCAAGCAAAAAGATCGTTAACCATTAATCAGAACTAAATAATAGCTAATATAGAAGTTTTCCAGTAAAGCGACAGCCGAAATCTGAGAGAAATACTTCACCAAAAGCCGTGAAAATACTCCAAGATCATAAGCGTATCCCAGAACGTCTTGCCGGAAGCACGACAGAGGAAAAATTGAGGAGGTGTCAACAAGAAGTACTGTAGTACCTGGCCACAGGTGGCGCTGGTGAGTACACCCCCTTCTAGTATAGTGATAGCTGGCGTATCCCTCCCGTAGAATTCTGTCGGGCAACGGAGTTGACAGCTACATGATTATCGGGTAAGTTTAATATTGAAAAAGTAATGTTACAGCAGATATCACCAAGACGGTTTGTAAATTAGCTTTCCTCTTTACGGGATTACACGTACAAATGAACCGATTTGACTCGTCTATCCTGTAATCCAACTGCCTGAACTATCACACCTAGATCTTCATATAACGCTATTTTCTATACCATCAAACTGGTCTTCGTTTCGAGACTTTCACATTCATATCTGCTGCTTCTCTGGCTAACTTTCAGATTTGACAAATCCACAATTTTGAGATCCACTATGTGAAAGTGAGTTGACTTCCCACTAATAGCAGGGACTTGGTAAGGGTAGAGAGTCATCCTGTTATCCATGGGCAGCTTATATTCACATAATTTTATCATGTACAGTTATTTCTTCAACGTAAACCCTGCGAATGTGAAAGGACAACTGCGTCATCCTTTTATCCATGGGCAGCTTATTTTCACGTAATTTTATCATGTACTAATATTTCTTCAATGTAAACCCAGCATATTTGAAAGGCCAACTGCACTCTCTTTCTTGCTGTTCTCCAAACTCTGGCTTGAGAGAAGGCACCAGTAATGCTCTACTCCTCTTCTAAGACCCTCTTATTTACTCGTTCTACATTTCAGACGCGGAAAAACTCTTACTCCATCTAACCTACGCTCTGTACTACAGAGCAATTATGGCAACACCAACCATTACTTTTAGTGATACGTTTAATCACTTTAAGTTTAATCTCCCAAAGAAACTACACTTCAACTGGGACTTTTGCTCCTTATGCTATAATGCAGCATTCATCGATTTCATAACTCAAACTTCCTCATAAGTAAATCATTGCCAATATTATGGGCAACTATGACAAATTGGTAGATAATTTGTATTTTTCCTTAATACAAACCTGTAGTTATTTATATATGTTAGTGTGTGGGTGTTCCTATATCTCCTGACAGACACCTTAGAATAACCTAGGAGTATATCTCTATGTCACAGACACACTCCTAAAACGCCGAGGGCATCTGAACGTCCTCAGAACTCAAACTTACTCATGAGTAAATCATTGCCAATATTTTGAGCAAATCATAGAAAGTTTAGAGGGTAAACTATCATCAAAGGGCAAAACGCACTCAAATCCTAAAGTTGTATAAGAGGATTTTGTACAGAACATTCTAGTGATTATACTATATAGGCACAGGGAGTATAGAGATTGGCAATACAGTACCAACATCCTGTACAATAACACGGAAAAGAAAACATTCACGAAGTTATACTGTAGCTATTTAAAGACTGTACTGGCTCCACTGTTAAACACTGCATCAGAGACCTTGTCAACATCCATCTCAAAGGACTCACATTTCACACGAGTCTTCCAATGACCTTGTTAACATTTCACAGTTTGCTTTCACTAAGACAAAGGATTACTGTATTTCCCTAAAACCCTTCACCATTACCACCAGGAAGAGACTTGGTGACAAGCATTACAAATGCACGGAAAGCAACGGTAAATAGCTAACCAAAATAACAACATGCACAGGAGTAGAAATACTATCAAAATTTGAATGACTCATCTAGAGTCACTACTTTTCATTGATTACTAATTGAAAATAATTAAATAAACTATAATTAGTTGTGAGCTTCACAATAGTGCTGTTTTACCAGGCCTAAAGTAATAATGGGCGGAGGTTGCCAGATCTCCAATAACTCTTCATTAGCTGTTACCTTTCGCCAGTATCCTACCCCTACTAAAGCAAGACGGCTTATACTGCCTAGGAACAAATAAGACTGTGGAATAATAGGCTTCAATTATTTCAATATGACTACACATTGTGTAAGTACACTAGAATATTATCACCAATAAGGTGTCAAATTGGTAGATCAAACGTCTTGCGTCAGGTTAAGATAGGGAAGAATATGAAATCTTTTCTCTTTATATTCAAGTGCCACTGCATGAATGGCTGTATATGATTCTAGTCTAGCCTTGAATTTTTACCATAATTTCAGCTTTAGCATGAATCAAGAATAATTATACACAAGGGGCGAAAGAAGAGACATAAGCCGTCTTCAATATGGGTGTAGCCTAACCTAACCTACTTTAACCTGACTTAATCAATGGGGCCATGACTAAAATCAACTAGCGAGCTCAGCTAACTGGATCCCTTACCTAACCTAATGTTGTAAAGCATGAAATAATAATTAGTTATATACCCAAATAGTTTCTCTCGTAAAGCATATGCAATTGTTGATCAGTTTTACCCAACCTTTCATATATCCCTCATCCAACAATTCCAAGCCGAGATATAGGGGTGTATGTATGATAGCGGCCACCTGTATGTATGATGACGGCTGACTATGAATAGGCAACATAAGAGGGGTCGCAGGGGGGGGGGGGGGGGCGTTAGAACCCCTGTTAGGTAAGTAGGTAAGGAAACAGCTTGTAGATTAGGTTAGGTTAGAGGGAAGTTTTGGTTAGTTGGTGTCCATTTTTAATGCACACGGGAGGACCTGGCCGCTGATATACAAAGGCTCCGAGATATAAATGACAGATAAATAATGGGAAATTATTAAAGGGCAAATTAATGGAAAAACGGGAAAGGTATTAAAATAACTACTATATTGTCCTACACAAATAGGAACCAAGATGATAATGGGATGAAATCTAAACCAATCACAAAAACAAATAGTAAAAACAATACCATTTCGTACTGAATGTATGTCAAATCAAGTAAATATTAAGAAGGAAGTACTTCAATGATTGAGTCTGAATATACAGTAAGAATCAAAACAAAAAAAAACAGTAAAAACAATAGCATTTCGTATTAAATGTATGTCAAATCAAGTAAATATTAAGAAGGAAGTACTTCAATGATTGACAGGTTGAATATAAGAATCAAATTAACACCCCAGCCAATTAACAATATATTAGT
>NC_090738.1:135462061-135464561 GCF_036898095.1 Palaemon carinicauda | reverse complement strand
TTGATTTTGAAGCGTCCTTCTCCTAGAAGAGCTGCTTACCACAGCTAAAGAGTCTCTTCTACCTTTAGCAAGAAGACCATGGAAGACCATGGTACAGAGGCCATGGCACTATCCCAGACTAGAAAATAATGGTCTGCTTTTGAAGTGTCCTTCTCCTAGAAGAGCTGCTTACCACAGCTAAAGAGTCTCTTCTACCCTTAGCAAGAGGAAAGTGGCCACTGAACATAAAAGTAAAGTTTGTTCGTTGGAAAGAAGCTCACCTCAATAACATGATCGGCTCCCTCTAGTTCGAAGTTATGACCATTCATCGTGAAAGTGACCGATGGCATATCGGGCACATTTGAGCACAAGATGCCATATTCGGGTCCTAGGATGTGGAAGGCTCCGAAGTCGACCATGAGTTCCTGTGAAAAGATAGAAAGAAATTAGTCTATTGGAACAACAATAAATGTTTTGATAGACAATTTATACCTTTAATTTGTTAAATAAAAACTGCGTGGGATAGATATTTGCAACTTAGCTTTTTCTATTTTTCAATTAAGTTTTTAAAACTGTGAAGATATCCGTCATTTTAAAGGGATAAAAGGTTTGCTTTACTACTAGCCAACCTACAACCCTAAGTGGGAAAGTAGGATGTTCCAAGCCAAGGGCCCCAACAGAGAAAACAGCCCCGTGTGAAATGGAAATAGTGGAATAACGTATGAATTTGAAGAAGTAAACGAAAGAAGACATAAGTGGAAATGAAGAAAAAGAAACATGACTTCACTTATACCTTATACTACCAGCCAATCTACAACCTTAACTGGGAAAGTAGGATGTTCCAAGCCAAGGGCCCCAAGAGGGAAAACAGCCCCGCGTGAAATGGAAATAGAGGAACAACGTATAACTCTGAAGAAGTAAATGGAAGAAGACATAGGTGGAAATGAAGAAAAAGAAACATGAATACACTTATATCTTATACTACCAGCCAATCTGCAACCTTAATTGGAAAAGTAAGATGTTCCAAGGGCCCCAACAGAGAAAACAGCCCCGTGTGAAATGGAAATAGAGGACTAACATAATTCTAAAGAAGTAAACGGAAGACAAATATGGAAATGAAAAAAATCAAACACGAATTAGTTTATATCTTACCTTTACATTGTCGGTTGGTCCAGCTATGAGCGAAGTTCCTGTGTCGATGGCAACTTCACAAGGATTGCAAAATGCCTTTGGAACTCCTCCGACTGAGATGCTGGAATTTTTTGCAATGATTTGCATTTAATTTTTGGAATTTTTACAATGATTTGCATTTAATTTTTGGAATTTTTGCAATGATTTGCATTTAATTTTTGGAAATTTTATAATGATTTGCATTTAATTTTTGGAATTTTTGTAATGATTTGCATTTAATTTCTGGAAATTTTATAATGATTTGCATTTAATTTTTGGAATTTTTATAATGATTTGCATTTAATTTTTGGAATTTTTGCAATGATTTGCATTTAATTTTTTTTATTTTTTACAATGATTTGCATTAAATTTTTGGATTTTTTTGCAATGATTTGCATTTAATTTTTGGAATTTTTATAATGACTTGCATTTAAGTTATGGAATTTTTGCAATGATTTGCATTTAATTTTTGGAAGTTTTGCAATGATTTGCATTTAATTTTTGGAAGTTTTGCAATGATTTGCATTTAATTTTTTTATTTTTTGCAATGATTTGCATTTAATTTTTGGAATTTTTACAATGATTTGCATTTAATTTTTGGAATTTTTTTAATGATTTGCATTTAATTTTTGGAATTTTTGCAATGATTTGCATTCATTTTTTGGAATTTGTTTGTTTGTTTCATTAAATCCAATCTCTGGAAGATCATCAGAAAATGATTTTAATTTATAGAAATAAACTACTTCAAGGAAATACAAAATCTTGAGTCCAAAAGAAGTTATCAACAGACTTACAACATTTTCTTTGTTTACATAACATCTTAGAAGGATTATTCATTAGAAAATTATTTTAAATTATTGAATTAAATCGTTATTTTGAGGAAATATATAGTTTGAGCTAAAAAATTATCTATAAACAGATATAGGCCTACAGTATTTTGATTTTTGCCCACATACCATCTTTGAAAAATTATTCACTAGTAATTTGAACTTATTGAAATAACCCATTTTGAGGAAATACGAAGTTTGAACTGCAAAAATAAAACGCCAAGATATCATCATAATGTAAATAATGCATTATTCATCATAAAATAATTTGAACTTACTGAAATAAATTTTTTTTTTAGGAAATACGAAATTTGAGAGGCAAAAATAAAACCCCCAAGCTATCAACATAATGTAAATAATACATTATTCATCATAAAATAATTTGAACTTACTGAAATAACCTATTTTGAGGAAATACGAAATTTGAGCGGCAAAAATAAAAACGCCAAGCTATCATCATAATGTAAATAATGCATTTCAAAGCTCTACTTACTCTAATAAATCTAACATTTCAACTAATATAT